>NW_027176750.1:1115220-1250220 GCF_023349555.1 Cebidichthys violaceus
TTTCTTTTGGTTTGAACTATGACCTCTTGTCTCCTCAGACAGTCGACCCAACATCTATAGTCTGAACAAACAAAAATGGCCGTTCGGCACTGTTTTTGTTGGTCTTAGGTCTGAAGACGTAAAGAACCTGATGATCACTTTCTAACCCCCCCCCCCCCCCCCCCCCGTCTCTTTCTCTGTTAACTTTAGTTCATTCTCTGTATTTCACTTTCTTTTTGCTTGTTTCCTTTATTGTATCTTCTTTTGTCCTCTAAATTTCTGTCTTGGTCATTTACTTTCTTTCCCTTTTACTTTGCCACAGTTTCTTTGACCACACTTGATTAATTGATCACTAAAACATCCTGTGTGTGTGTGTGTGTGTGTGCGTGTGTGTGTGTGTGAGAGAGAGAGTGATTTCCTACCACTGTATCTAATGTCTTTTTTAACTTTATCTGACAGATGATTCATCAACCTGACTCTTAATCACGTTACAGCAGAGCGGAGCCAGAGGTGAGGCAGAGCACCGACTCCCAAATATTAGATTTAACTGGAGGCTTTTATCCAAACACCTCACCATCCCATGAGTGCATCCATAGCAACTACGGTGGCCCCAGTGGGACTTTAACCCCTTAATCCTGACGTAACTCTTCATTGACCATGAGCTCTCTTTTCCAAACTGTGGTTTGAAGGTACCGTGTGTCTCGCCATACACATAACAATATTCAGGAAAAAATTAGCAAGGTGTCCATTTATATCCGGCATACCTGCTGGCGATTGGACGGCTGCGTTTCACACTAGCCAATCAGATCGGTGTCTCAGTTCACAGGTGGGAAGAAGCAGCTGACGGCCCCTGGAGAGAGAGAGAATAGTGCGTCTGCTCATTTCATTTCATCAGGTGCACCTGCAGGGGTCAGGAGAAGAAGATCCAGAAAAAGAGACAGAAGGAAGGTTCTTTGCCAAAATTGTTCAGGAATGTGTGTTACTGTTAGTTATATGGAATGTAAGCAGAAAAACGAACAAAACAATAACAATGGATTATGACAGAGAATTTTGTAATCGGATTATATATAGCAGTTAATGCCTGCCACACACACACACACACACACACACACACACACACACACACACACACACACACACACACACACACACTCTCTCTTTTCTCTGCCATCCATCACACAGGACAAGTGTTCCAGTACATTAAGAGTCTCTGAGGGTTTTTACTTTCTCATTAAATCAGCTTTTATTCGGCTGGCCAAACGTCCTTCCTCCTCTCTTTTCATAGTGATTGCGACCCTCCCTCACCTAGCAGGGGAGAGCGCACACACAGCACACACACAGCACACACACACACACACACACACACACACACACACACACACACACACACACACACTCACACAGCCAATACAATTACCATGGAAGGCATTAGGAGGGGCAGCTCCCCGTGTGTTCAGCTCTCTCATTGTTCTTGCCGTTTCCCTGCCGCTCGTCTCATCTGTTTGTGTCAGTCTGAGCCGAGCTGGTGCTCCGTCCTACCTGACACCAGATCATACAGTTAATCCAACTATCCAATTCATGTATTGATAACACATCAGTCTGCTGCTTTACAATTAAATCTCCTTTAAGAGGCACAAGCTATGACCCAGAGCCAGTTTGAGGCAAACATTGCAGCCACACACGGACGCCCACACAATTAAGCAAATTACAAATTTGAAAATTTGTAAAAAGTCTTCAGAGGGGCCTCCTCCGCCAGGAGCGGAGCGTCACCTCGCCGCTCCGCTGGTCCCCATTGGGAGGCAACACCAACACCCCGGTGCTGAAGGCCCAGGCCCGTAGTGCTGGGCCCGCTGGTGGGAAGGGAGGCACGAGAGAACCAGAGACAAGACTGTGCGTACTCTGGTGCTCCAAACACTTCTGCTTTTGTCCACAGGGACCGCCAAAACCAACACAAAGTTAAAGTTACTTGTAGTAGCTTTAATCTCAATAAAATACGGTCTAAAGTTGGAAAACATGATTTTAATTAGGAACTAATAATAAGTGAACAAGTTTAGGTCTGACTAGATGTTTTCAATTCTATGATAAAGACACATTTCAGTCGGTAGAAAGAGTATTGAGGTCCGATAGCCAGCCCTTGTTGTGGCTAATGTGTAAACAAACTGCATTGAGCATCCAGCCAAAAGTCTTCAAAAACGTCGGTGTTCATTAGACTCGCTGAACATTCCTGCACAGAGGATGATGTGTTTCCAAAATATGTTAAAAGTATGCAGGATGACGAGTTCATCACTGAAGACGTGTTTGACTACAAGCAGGTTTGTGTGATCTCAGTCACGTAGTGCAATGCTGTGGTTAAAAGACGTAAGGTGGAGCTGCGTGTAGCTATGCGGCGGTGTACTATCTCTCTCTCACACACACACACACACACACACACACACACACACACACACACACACACACACACACACACACACACACACACACACACACACACACTACAGGTGGTTCTGGGCCAGACAGTATAATTATAGCTCTCAGCTTCAATCTAAAGCAGAGGGACAGGATGGGATAGAGTGGTTAACTGAACACACAGACACACACACACACACACACACACACACACACACAAGTGAGGGCAGCATACAGCAGCAAGGCTGTGTTGAGACCAAACAACGTGATACAAAAAACGCAGGAGTCAGTGTGGGCGTGTTGTTACAGGTACAATCGAGACGGGAAAATATGACCCAGAAGGTCTGGTGAAATACTAAGTGAGTAAAACGTATCCATGAACGCTCATCAAATGCGTAAACGTTGCACAATTAAACAGCGGAACCACGTCATTGCGAAGAGAACAAAGTAATCTACCGGGGATGTGCTCTTCAATGAATTTGATTGGCCAGCGCAACGCGTCGCTGAAATACTTTTGCTGAAGCCTCTGCATCAGGATGGCACACTGGGCCTCAGAGCGCCATCTAGTGGGCCGCAGCTCCACTGCTCAAATGTTTAAATTCAATTTTTAAAAAGAAGCTAGTTGTTTAAATATCTAAATGCGCTGAAGAATGCACCTAAATTTAAAAAAAACCCCGTAAAAATAAAGTGCATCATGTTAATTTAAATATATCGCCACAGCAATCACAACACATCATCGTGTTTTGCCGCTGTTAGCTAGCTAACAAAGCTAGCTAAGAAAAAAGTGATGTGGAGAAAACCCAGTGCCAGAAGACGCTCCAAAGGGTGAGGGTAAGACAGACAAAGGGTGAGGGTAAGAACTGAATTAATTTTGGTTATTGTAGCTGATTTTATTCTACTATTTTTGTTGTTTTTTTGTTTTTTCTCATCTATGTGGGAAGGTGGTCCTCTGTAATGTTTTTAACAATCAGAAGTGGGCCTGAAGTTACAAAAGGTTGAGAACCCCTTCAAGAGAATCTGAAGGATGGAACATGGTTGTCTCTCTTCCATTTAATGAAATAGTTCAGCTTATATCACTGTCTATGTACCAATCCACATTGAGTGCAGCTGCTGACTTTGGTTCTGAGGACGGTGAGGGCGAAACAGAGGTCGGTGTGTGGGTTGAACAGATGGATTCTTCAATAGTGTTGATGTGCTGCTGACATAAAAGAACTTCAGTGTGAGGAACTCAGAGAGAACAGAAGAGCAGCAGACAGACATGTAAACAGATGATACAAGATATAAACAAATAAACAGAGTATGGATGGATTTAAAGGCATCTGTGAGTGTTTTTGTCCATTTCTTCTCTGGCTGCAAGTGTTAATTATTCACTATCAATTAATCTGTTGATTATATTGATGTCGTCAATAGTGAAAAATGCCCAACATGATTTTCCATCTTCAAAATGGAAAATCATGTTCTGGACTGTTGTCTGACCAACAGTCCAGAACCCCAAAAATATTCAAATGACAATTCTATAAAATAGAACATTTCATTAGCTTTGAAGAAAATATTTTCCTCTAATTCTTGGAGAAAACAAATTGTAATAGCACAGGAAACACACACACACACACACACACACACACACACACACACACACACACACACACACACACACACACACACACAGAGCTGCAGGGCAGGTAGCACCTCGGTTGATGGATAGAGGTTAGAGGTCACTGGGGCAGGAATTGGAGAGTAACCAGAAATTAATGTGTGTGTGTGTGTGTGTGTGTGTGTCAGGTCTTGTTGGGCGTGTGCATGTGTTTAGTCCAGGTATGTGTGTGTGTGTGTGTGTGTGTGTGTGTGTGTGTGTATGTAGGTGGAGTTCAGGCATTCATTCACAAACTCCATCTGACATAACGGACCCATCCCCCAAACACACAAACCCACACACACCTGAACACGCTCAGGTTACCGATCATTGCACGTTACAGACTAGAATGTATAATACAATATATTGATTTTAAAAACTAAAGTTATGGATTTGGACTTTCTTTGAACCAGAGAGAGAGAGAGAGGGAATTCACAACAGATCAGCAAAGCGAGGCAGAACTAGAATTTTGGCCTGTCTGAATGACCAAAATGAGAATATTTCAAAGTACTTGTATGTTACATATATTATATACAGTAAGCATTTTGTGTTTGAACGCTATTCTCTTTGAATTCCCTCTGATTCATTCTGTCATGCCTCATATTGTGTAAAAGCCAACGGAATTCCCTCCATTAAGTATCAACTTGTTTAATTCTACTTTACTACTGACTCATTGTTGAGGAAAAATGATTCTCAGATGACTTTCATTTGCAGAAAACAGAAACGCTCAAGTCCAGTAAGAATACCTCAAAAGTACTTGAATCTACTCTCTTTACACCGCTGAAAATTTGGGTCGGGATGGAGGAACCGTGTGTGTGTGTGTGTGTGTGTGTGTGTGTGTGTGTGTGTGTGTGTGTGTGCTGGTCGGGGGTGGAGCACAGATAATTCACTGCTGGCAGGTTGCTTCCTACTGTAAATGATAAATGGATTAGGGAGGAGAGGGAGGAGGACACACTGCTGAGAGAGAGAGAGAGAGAGAGAGAGAGAGAGAGAGAGAGAGAGAGAGAGAGAGGGAGAGGGAGAGAGAGAGAGAGGGTGAGACTCTGTGTCCACGCTCACAAATCACAAAAGATTTGATTCACATGCAAGAGTTACAACGAAAAGATGTCGCCTATGTGAACCACAATCAAATCACTGTTTTATGCTCATTCAGTTCACTCAATCGCTGGTGGAAATTCGGCCTCCATGTTGGAACAAAAACACGTAATTTGTCTTTTTCACACGTACACAATGTTTTCAGATTTAGAGGTGTGAATCTTCTCTTTAGGAGTATTTTTTTTAGTATTTTGTTTGAAGTTTCAAATTGTGTTAAAACAGTCGACTTCATCCCCACATTATCCTGACGCTCAGAGAATGTTCTGGTTTACAGGAGGACACTGAATTCCTGCATTCCTCACTGAACACAAACTCTTTCACTCCTGGCGGTGTGTCCTTTAATTCTTTTCTTTTTCTTCAGTCACTTCTAGCTTTGCTCTGTCTGTCTCTCGTTCTCTTGTCAGTGTCTCTTGCTTGTTGTCCTTCAGCACTGCAGTAATCAGTGTGCAGCAGGATGAAGCAGATGGTGGACTGAGACCTGACTGCAGACAGCTTCATGTTTGGACGACAGTGTTACACTAGGTCCATCACCACCTGAAACACACACACCCGGACACACACACACACACACACACACACACACACACACACACACACACACACACACACACACACACACACACACACACACACACACAATTGCACCTTCAAAGAATTTATGAATATACCCTCTCACACTCAACCCTCAATATAATCCAGATGTGAATCATTTACACATGCTTTAATTTATTCTGACTCTGATGCACAACAAGCAATAGAGGAGAAAATACAAGGATACGCACACATGGCCAATAAAGCTGATTCTGATTCTGGTGATTCTGGTGAGAGGAAACCAGGAAACCCAAAGCACCCCGAGGACACTCACTCAGACATGCGGAGGACGTACAAACTCCAGGTTCAAACCCAGGAGTGGACAGACTGTCATGTTTCAGTTTGGATTCATAAAACATGTTCTATGACTCAGGTGGGAGAGCAAAACAACTCCACTAAACCATTCATATTTTACAATATTCTGTGTATGCCACGGAACTTTTGCAATAAAAGATCGCTGCAAAAAGACTGTCGCTGTAACTGAACTGTGATTTTACAAAGTTTGCCCTCTTCAAAAAAAAAAAAAAAAAAGACGTGTCACTTTTAACACAACTGTGCTTCTTTCTTGACACACACACACACACACACACACACACACACACTTCAATCACATCTCCATCCAAATTCAAACCGCTGGGGAAAATACTTACCTTGTGGTTCACTGTGAACGTCATCTCAGCTCGTAAAACTTTACACACACACCTTAGCTGATCCAACTCAGTGCTGATTGGAGTCATTGCAACAACAACCATGTGTGTGTGTGTGTGTGTGTGTGTGTGTGTGTGTGTGTGTGTGTGTAATCTGTAAGTGTAGCCTGAGGACACTCCTCTCTGTGTGTGTTTATGTAACAGGTGGTCTTGCTGTGTGTGTGTGTGTGTGTGTGCGTGTGCACTGCAGGGCTGGATGGACACTCGTCCCTCACATAAAGGACACTTCCTCTCTCCTTTGTTTACTCCCTCATCACAGTAAACAAAGAATGCTACTTCCTACGCAAACACACACGCTGGTAGGAAGTGGAGTGGTCATTTCCCTCCGTCAGGTATGTCAGCCCCGAGGCCACAGCAGAGGTTCAGTGACACCACAAGTGTTTGGTGGCAGAGATGCACCGTCTCCCATTTGACATCGTCACGACTCGGCTGAAGGCAGAACAGAGAGGAGAGGCCGCACCAGTGTCTGCAACCTGGGGTTGGGTTCCCAACTTGTGAAATGAAATAAACTGTGGAAGATGCTACATGTGGATTAAATGTGGGGTTTTTTTTCACCAGCTACTTGATCCAAACGCCAGAGATCCTGATTCAGAACTATTCATTCAAACAGATTGCGTGAAGGGAAGTTTAACTTGGGGATTCCGATCAGACTCTCTTTTGCCGGCCATGGACTTCAGAAACACTCACCACTCATAAATCACACCAACAAATAATATTTGCTGAGTGCACAAAACCGGCTTGCAAAGAGATCATTAACCAGATGTTAGCCAAGTTTCGTTTTGTCTTTGGTGCCGGCTGATATCATCTGATGTGGGTGATGTTTGTCATCTAAAATAGTTTAAGAGAATGTTGGATAAAGACGAGCGGTCCGCTGTCCATCTCTGCTGATACGAAACAAACAGAGAAACACAGATTTGATGTAACCCAACCAAAAGTCAAAAGGAAGCGCCAAACCAAACCAAGTGATGTAGCGATAGCTTTCTGCAACGTCACGCGACATCAGTGTTGTCTGCGGTGCATCACTGAGTGTGAAAACAGAGTGGACGCCGGGTGAGAGACAGGGAGACTCTCAGTGCAGGTGGGCTGAATGCACCGCCAGGGAGATAGTTCTGAAAGGCACCCAATTCTCCTCAGTGTAACTGTCACCATTTACAGCATTATAAATGCACTAGTTGATTCTCACAGGATGCTGAAATGCAACTAAAATCTGTCTGGAAGAACAAAAACTGACGGAGTGATTCTGATAACAGTGAAGTGTCTGTGGTAAATGGGAAAAGGTGCAGAAACATCTCTATTTCTGTGCATTTGTGAGATCTTTTCAGGAGGTTTACCTTCTGATTTGACCGTTTTTATCACATAAAGAGTTTCCCTGTGTACGAAACGTTGGACTCGCCGCCTCCTCTCCTTCTCTGAAAACAGGCGTCTCTCTTTAAGGCTCGAGTGGAGCAGAACAGTAGCCCTTGTTCCCGGGAGAGGTCGCGACCCCCCTCGCCCCGGCCCGAACCCGATATGCGGCCTGCCAGCTCGGCGGGGCGCTCCGCCTGAAAGATAAGGAAGTGGACCACCGGTAGTCCTGGTGTTGCCCCTCACCCTGGGGCTGCCCCGGGGGTCAAACCCAGTGCGCCTCACCTTACTCACCTTCCTCTCTCCTGCTCTTATAAAATCCACATTTCTCTCTTTCGTTTCTGGTTCAATGTGACATTTATTTTGTTACGCTAAATCAGTTTACTTGATACGGTGATCCTATGTTTTCAGACCATTTGAATCAACATACAGTATGTTTGAGTTCACAGCAACACAAAGACAACGTATTCCTTCTGTTGGAGATGGAAGTTTCTTTTTTCCATTATGTTATGGATGATTAAGCGACACGTCACACAGCTGTGCACAATCTCCCGAATAGCAGCAAGAAAGTGAGCAAGGGAAACAAGTCTTTACATTATTTTCTTATTATTGTAACACATAGAAGAACAAAACATGGTCACGACTCTGCAGACAGGTGTCTTGCGTCTTAATGTTTCTTTATGTAATGTCCAGTTATCAGATGATTTTGGTTTGTGGCTCTTTCTAAATAAACAGGTTTATTATGTTTCACAGGGGTCGGATGTTCCACCAAAGATTACATTTCAACTCTAAACTTCTCCGATTGTTTAATTCAATACATGTTTGAGGCTGAAGCAAAGCAAAAAGTTCAAAATATGAACTCATATTTATCAGAACTTATTGTCATTAATCACAAAATGACCCTTCAGATTCATGAGGTTGCCGTTTGGGCCAGACAGCTACACCGATAAAACACATTTATTTACACATGTGATGCATAAGCATATCAGATATCAGTCCTAGGAGACAATTTACTGCACTTTACTTTGAATACTTTTACTACCTGAGGCTGATAATAACACTACTTTACTGTATTTGAATGCTGGATGTTGATTTTACAGTGCACTGGTACTTTTACGTAAGTAAAGAACGTGAATACTTCTTTCACCAAAAACGACGTTTGTAAAAACGTTCAGACGGAAATCACCCAAAAGTCAAAGTCGTCATGTCGAAGTGAGCGCTATTAAAAATGAACAAAAACGTCCTCAGCTAACAGGTCAACACACACACACAAACATACTCACTCCCTGGAGGGAGCTGCCGATGACAGGTAGCGACTCAAACAAGGAGAAAGGAGGAGGGAATCAAAGAGACGAGGAGGGGGGAGGAGGAGGAGAGAAGGGCGGAGGAGGAGGGGAGGTGAAGTGGGTTGGGGGGGGGGGGGTGGACCACTCTGTGTGTGTCTCTCTTGTGAATGTGTGTATGGGGTTTGTACAGGTGAGTGCTAATTAAAAAAAGCTTTCCCTAAACAAAATTGTTAACCACAGAAATTTCTCTTCTCACGTTTCTCCGTTTAGTTCAAGGAAGTTCAGGAATCAGACCTTCAAGCCACATTCCTTTCCACTTCAATGACGTTTTGAGGGTTAGAACAAATACTGCCACACAGAATACTGTCCAGTTCATCGTTTCTTTTTTTGTCAGAGCTTGAACGCATCATAAAGTAACTTAAATGCAACCTCCGTTAAAGTAGTTAGCTGTTTAACAACGTAGCCAAGCAGGACATTGCTTCCCACCGGCTGCTACTGCTGATTTCACCACCGGATCTGTTGTTAACAGAGTGGCATTATCAGGGATCGGTGACTATCAGTAAAGACGATCTCCTGATTTCATACTTTGACTTATTATTGGCCGATAACGATTGACGGCCGATCAAATGGGGCATCCTTTAACGGCACGCAAACAATGGCAAAGGGTGAAGCGAAACCTGAATTGGTTCGTTTGGAGGGTCGAAAGGAACCAAATGTGAAGTTACCCTCAAAAAAACCCAAGTAATTAAAACAGTTAATATATCTTAGACACCATAGTGTTTCGTTTTGAAGGTTTTTAGTCAGACATTTAGCAAACGTTAAACACACAGATGTATCACGAATGCATTTTTTTCTTGTGGTCCATCTCTGTTCTGATCCGATTTTTTTGAAAAACGTATTTATCCTTCATCAAAATGTTTATTCTACAAAGTTGACGAATGTCTCCTTTGAGAGCCACATTCAATTCAAATCAGACAGTAATACACATAAACAGATTTGGGGTCTCTAGATGTGTCTGACGACAGGACCTGGTTGTTCTACAGTCTTTACTTTCGTTTTAATTTCTTTTTCTAAAATCACGACCATGGTCCAACTGTTTCACAGCTAGAAAATAAATCTGCGTTGTGACAGATGGATAAAATCAAACAGTACACATCTATATGACGGCCCACATTACCTCGTTATCACCCCTGTCGGGTACCCCCCCCCCCCCCACCCCTCCCTCATTCATCTTCTCTCGTCTCCGGGGAACAACTGAAAACTTTCTCTCTCTTCCCTCCTGCTGCTCGTTGGAGTGTTGGGTTTCCAGGAAAGACGGTGTAAAATATCCGACCGCCGCTTCCGTTGTAAATTGACAACCGCTCCCCTGACTGGCAGCTCTTTAACAGGACAGGAAGTCTGCGTTCACCAGGCTGCCCGGCGCAGGTCATGAACTAAAAAAGCTTTTGAAATATGGAGCTCTTTCAATTCATTCTGAATGATTCTTAATTTATACTGATTGATGCTCCTTTGGGGAGTTTTCAGGGCAAAAAGCTGATCAAAACTAAATAAACACTCTTCAAATCCATCCTACAGCCCTAGGATCCATCTTTACAATATGCTCAACACACTTTACAATTATGTGTGTTTGTTTGGGCGCATTTGTTTTTTTTTTCGACAATGCCTCTAAATTCTGTTCAAACCAGAGCCATTGCACAGGAAGTGATGCTCTTTCTATCACTTTTCAGCCTGGTCTCACTCACCAGAGCGTCAAATACTGATGCTTAGGAAGTGGCCCTCGTCTTCTTCATACTGACGCACAGGGCACCCTTCAGGGTCTGTATGAGACTTGAAACTAACTACAATGTCAACCAATGGTCAATGGTAAATGGTCAATGGTAAATGGACTTGTACTTGTATAGCGTCTTTCTTTTCTTCCGACCACTCAACGGGCTTTAACACTACATGTCATTCACCCATTCATACACCGATGACAGGCCACTTTCCATCAGGACTAACTAAGCATTCACACACACACACACACACACACACACACACACACACACACACACACACACACACACACACACACACACACACACACACACACACACACACCCTTTCGGGAGCAATTTGGGTTTAAGCGTCTTGCCCAAAGATACACCGACATGGCACCGGAGGAGCCAGGGATCGAACGGCCGATCTTCTGATTGAAGGACGACCCGCTCCACTAGACCCACAGCCGCCATCTGCGTCATTATTAGACGCAGAGCAACAGACGTAGTTTTAAGACTGGGCGGATGGGAGGGGTGGCGGATGGGTCAGACAAACACAGGGACTAAGGGACCAACAGTCAAATGACATGGGAAGTGGATATATCCTACATTTAATTCATGTCCTTTTCTCTACAAACAAGAGCAATCCAGAGATTAAGCGCAATTTTAAAACCCCGCCTTTTTTAAAAAAACATCTCACATTCAGTCTGATTTTTCTTTTTCCGGAGGTTAGAACGATGACAGTGAACCTGACTGTACAGGGTTTTAATTAAATCCCTGTGTGTGTGTGTGTGTGTGTGTGTGTGCTATATAAACATGTGTGTGTGTGTGTGTGTGTGTGTGTGTGTGTGTGTGAGTACGCCTTTGTGGTGCAATTACAGATCAAAGAAATGTGAGGGATTGAGCGTAATAAGTAAGTATTACTTTGGAATATCCGGCAGCATTTTGATCTAAATGAGACGTGACAAAGATGAACGCAACAAATGGATCACAGCATCCGTTTCAGCTCTCACTAAACAGAGTTAACAGTCTGCTTCACTGGCGGCTTCCTTTGTATGGAAATTCAGAAAAAAAAGCTGTGCAAATAGCTGCTGATCCAATTTTAAATTGGATCAGCTTTATTATTGTTATTATAGATTCTCGTTTAAATGAAAGTGGAGATAAATTGTCTCCGTTTAGTTTTTGACGAAAAACCAACAATCAACTAAAGGTGATAGATGTTTTACTTTAGATGGATGCAAGACATTTGTAGAGGATGGCAGAAAATGTGATGGTTTGTTTAGGTGTGTGTGTGTGTGTGTGTGTGTGTGTGTGTGTGTTAGCCTCAGGTAGCAGGAGATGAAGCTGAAGCAGATATTAGCACCTGTCAGACTCTGTCGGCATCAAACCTAAGGAGACACCTCTGACCCAGAGAGGCATGCAGTTACAGTAATTACACACACACACACACACACACACACACACACACACACACACACACACACACACACACACACACACACACACACACACACACACACACACACACACAATATGCACGCAGTGGCTCAGCATTCAAGGGCCACAAATACAAACAGACACACACTAAGAAACTTTAGAGAACACACTCTACATTTGTACGCATACACACAATAAACCATGTCAGTCTCTCTCTCTGACACACACATGCACACACACGTGCACACGCACACACACACACACACACACACACACACACACACACACACACACACACACACACACACACACTTGTATTTAGCAGGACCCAGATCAAAGTGAAGCCTTCAGACTGTCAGTGCTGCGTTGCCTTGGGCTGACAGCAGCCACAGTTCATCCAGTGTTTACATTACAGCACTTTCTACTCTCTGCACACACACACACTTCACCGGCTGATCTGCAGCCTGATAAGATGGCCGACATCTTCACACACACCTGAATTATCCTGCGGTGAGGGGAGGGCAGCTCGTCTGGTGGAGTCAGACAGTTTTAGGAATAAAAAGGGGGATTTTTCACGACATGATGAGACGTTTTTTTTCGGGGGTCACAAGTGCAAATGTGTAATAAAAAAAAAAAAGAAGCTCTGGGTCGCTAAAAGTGAACCTATGAGCTGCCAGGAGTTGGGAGGTCAGAGGTCACAAGACAGTAGATGAACAGGAACATGAACTCATCGATTCAGAAAGTACCGTTGATTTTAGGAAGTTCTTTTCAGAGGGTTCATCCTTTAATGAAGTGTTACAGCAACGCTAATGAAATTATGTTTGCAAATGTGTTGATAGTGGGAGTATCTCAATGTGTGTGTGTGTGTGTGTGTGTGTGTGTGTGTGTGTGTGTGTGTGTGTGTGTGTGTGTATGTGTGTGTGCGTGTGTGTGTGTCCAGCATGCTTCTACTTGCCTCCCTCGGTCTCTGCTGTTCTACTTTCTCTCTGTCTGTCTGCTTCCCAGATATAATAAATAATGGGAGATGACTGGAGAATATTGACTAAAGGAGAATATCTCGCCCAGAACAAACAGTGAACTAACTAAGACCTAAACATAACTCTAAGCCTAACTCTAAAACCAAGTCTGAAGCCTCAAACTGTCTTCTGAAGGCGTACAGCGTTGCTTGTTTGACCAGCGTCCGACTGAAACGGCCGTGCAGAAGACCTTTTCAGATTGAGACCTGTTAAGAGTCTCAGTTAAGACTTCTGAGGGTCTGAATGCTTCTGATGTGATGAAAACAGTAAACCGAACATCCGAGCCAAGATGGAGGATCAGCGCACTGATTTAAACTCAGGTTTAACTTATCAACTTATCAGCCCTCAGGCCTGCGCGCGCACACACACACACACACACACACACACACACACACACACACACACACAAGTTGTATTACTCTTGTTATTGCCTTATGATAAATTCTCCATTTCACTCTTGAGTATCAATAGTGTGAACTTTCCTTTTCGATGATGCTCAATGAGAGGACATCTTTTCCGTTCCCTAGTGTTTCTTTTCTGAGCTAAAAGGAATCAGATCTGATGTATTTTGGGTCTCCAGAGTGTCTGAGGTTGAAACCAGAGATGTGATCTAGAGAATAAACCGCTGTGAAAGTAGCGGCCCGAGGCGCCGCATGGAGGAAGATCTCCATTTCAGAAGCTTTTAAAAGCTCAGGATTAGGATTAGTGGAGCGGCCCTTTAAAGTGTCCGGAGCAGAAGCTGTATGGTGTGATGGGACAACAGCGCGGGAAATGAGGAAATGCACCTCAGCGTGTGTGTTCAGAGTAACAACAAAAGATTTTTTTCCAAAATCATAACATTATTCATTTCCACTTTGTGTCAAAATGAACTTGCAGAAATTCAGAACTTGCAATGAAAAATGTAGAATTGTTGAGTCATTGCTTATGTTTTGTATCTGTTGTACTTGATTTTCTACTGTAGCTTGTGAACGCAGTGCTTTTTAAGCAGCTGATGTGATGAGTTTCCTTCAGCAGCAAGACAAAGTGTCTGCAGCGAGTTTTAAAATCTCTGAAAGTTGAGCCGGAACGTAAACTCTGATCTTCTGACTGCTTTGTTTGTTGCCTCATTTGATTTCTTTTCAGCAATGCCACTACATACGTTCCCAGTTCTCAGCTGCTTGATTCATCACAACTGTTAGAAATGCTGGACAAAAACTATGAAAACAATGCCAGGAGTTCCTTCAGCTTCATACTCGAATGAACCTCTCACGGGATTCCCTCAACAACCTGACCTGCAGGAGATCGCTGACGTCACGCCGCCGCTCTTCCTGTCTGAAAAACCTCCCTGCTGCTGTTATTAATGATCAGGCTCTCTGTGATGGGAGCTGACAGGCAGGAACGCTCTGACACAAGTATGAACTGAATGTGATCACAAAGGGAAGGAGAAGGAGGGAGGAAGGGAGGAGGAGGGAGACAAAAAGAAACGCTGAAAACACCAGGAGAGGAGGGGATGGATGGCAAATTGTAAAGGAGAGATGAAACAATTAAGAGAGAGAAGAACTGCTTGTTTTATTAAATGGACTAAAGTTAAGGGAGAAGTCACATCAACAGTGAACTGAAGTGATTTAAAAGAAACTGGTGTAGACTTAGTAGATGATGGTGGATCGTGAAGTTAGATACAAGCTTTTGTGTTAATGTTAACGTCTTTTATTTTTTTTTAAACCTCCACCAGACATTTAGTCCCTCTGGAACTTTTCAGACGTGCAGCTGAAACAAATGTTAGATTCCAAACCCACTTTCATTTTGGTAGGTTTGACAGAACGATTCTCAGGTTACTGAGAGTTCTTTTTTTAAACGTCGTTACTTTGACCAACAAAAGGCAGGAAGAGGTCAGATTGAGCAGCACTGCAGTCCGTCCTTAAATCAAAAATACCGATCTGCTGTCAACATGACATTTATCTTCATCATGTCAGGACTCATTTAAGTGCAAATAATTAGTTAAGATCCTAAGTTCTGCAATATTATTAGTGTATATGTCCTACTCTTTACCGGTAGCTGGCTACTGCAAGGATTTCAATACATTTCTAAAATATTATTATTATTAAAAACAGAGCTAAAACTGGCAGAATGACTCCAGCCTGTACCTAAACACAAACACACATCTTTAGAGGGCAACGTTTTAACTACAGAGAACCAAGCCAAAATAACAAGAAATAAGAGTTTTCAGCCTATAATAATAATAATAATAATAACCATAATAATGATAATAATAACCATAATAATAATAATAATAATAATAATAATGATAATAATAACCATAATAATAATAGGGTAATATAAAATGAATGTCATTTGCATTCATCTTCTGAGGTATTCGGTTTTAAAACTAATTTCTTTCCATCTTCAGAACAGAACTCTGTGAATTGAACCTGTTGTCTTCTTCAAACACGTGACAGCTGATATGAAAGATCATTTTCATTTTGATGTGTGATTTGTGTATTTGGGGGGAATTCCCCACAGCTTATAGCGATTGAATGTCAGCTAGAGATTTACTGCTCTGTGAATGTGATATGGAACTTTTTAATGATCAAGTTCAAGCATGAAGAAACAGAGAAAAGAAAAGAAAAAAAAGAAAACTGTTTTGACAAAGGCACAAAAATAACTAAAAACACGTCGGATTCTGTCTTATAATTTAGAACTATTATTATAGAATTAGTTTAAATAATTCAAATACGTATTTTTAAAAAAGCAATAACTGTCGCGTGGTCAAGTCAAACGGAATTTTACTGAGTTCAACCTCCATGACATGTGCAGCTTCACATTTTGATTATAGAAGTGACAGGAGCGAGCAGAACAGCTTTTAGAGACCCCAGCAGATTGATTCTCTGCTGACTCCACATTAAATCCACACAGACATCCTCCTTTAGGAGTCACCAAACTATAGCTGTCCATTCAACACAATGGTCAAATGTAAACGTTACTCGCTGAGAAAACACACCGATAACAGCTGGAGGTGCGCGCACGTTGCGCTGATTGGTCCGATTTTACAAATCCAGCTCTAATGATCAGATCTCAGTTTAATTACACAACTCATTTGAGGCGTCAGACCCAAAATATGTTAATTAACGCTTTTGTTTGTGAACTGAAACGACAGAAACGCGACTCAACACTTCAACCACAACAGTGTTCAAATCTTGAGGAAATTACGCATCTGTAGCTTCATCACTAATGTCAAGAAATATACCCGGAATGGAGACTTTGTTTATGTCAGATGATATTAAAAATAATAATTTCTCATATAGTTTATATATAAATTATATATATATATATATATATATATATATATATATATATAATATATAGAGGTTTTGAGGATTAAATTCGTCGTCGCAGCCGTTGACCCGAGGAGACACCACATAGATCCAGTAACTTAACATTACGCGCAAACTGTGTTGTGAGAGTGTTTGTGGTACACAAGTTAACTCTAGTATAATATAATATCCATCTCATCTGATTAGGCCCCTTTACCGGGTTAAAATATAATTTATTCTCTTGCTGCAAAGGCCAAATGTGTGACTCTCAAGAAGGCATTCAAACAAGAAAAAAAAAAAAAGAAAACGTTTACTACCTGCATCGTCTATTTCTACCGCTTACATATCAACGTGTTGTCTTGGCTGCTCTCGGGACAGAACCGTCTCCTTCCACATGGACCTCTCTCCTCAAAAACAGCACCAAGATGTTCAAATCACAAACCAAATCACAAAATAACGTAGTTGTGTTGTACAGTTTTAGCGTGTTGTTTGCTTTGATCATTTTAATTTATGTAAAGGGTAGCCTCCCGAAAGCGTTCTCTAAAATGTAGTATTATCATCATTATTATTATTATTATTATTATTATTATTAGCATAATTATTTATTAGTATTATCATTATTATTAGCATAATTAGTTGTTCAGTCGGTCTCATAAATAATTTAAAACCTTCTCCACCTTAACTTTGTATTTGACTTTTATTCGAACAAATATAAAATATCCAGCAGATCAACTATTCAAACTAACAGCCACTCGAATGATTGCATCAGATTCCAATCGTCTGTGCTGGAAACCTGTCTCTATAGCCACACCGTCAAATTAGATCCACAAATAGATACAAAAACAAAGTTCAAATCTAGATTATTTTCCGAGTTATAGCCCACTCTGCTACCCGTCACACTTAAAAGTCGACAGCAAGACAGTTGGGATGCGGAGACCGAAGCAGCAGCTGCAGCTCCAACCTGGAATACTGAGCTCTCTCTAGAAACCTGCGCCAAAGTCTGCACTGCTCCCAGCTGATTGGCTACCTGTGAGGTTCCTCCATCCGCTGCTGTCTGACCCTCTCTCTCTCTCTCTCTCTCTCTCTCTCTCTCTCTCTCTCTCTCTCTCTCTCTCTCTCTCTCTCTCTCTCTCTCTCTCTCTCTCTCTCTCTCTCTCTCTCTCTCTCTCTCTCTCTCTCTCTCTCCTGCGCACAGCGTCTCTCTCGGAGCGCACCGCTGAGCCTTTGCTCTGATCTCTAAACTGTTTCCCTTTTTTTTTTTTTTTTTTTTTTTTTAATTTCTTTCTCTCTCCGGTCTGCGCGGTGAATGAACGAGCCTCTTTAACATATTCAGACCAACGTCATCCTCTGAAGGTGGATCATGCCGTGCAGCATTTTCTATAAAACCCCCCGCAGCCCGCTCACTGAGGAGGAATAGTCGCCGGTTTGGCAGAGAAGGCGAGAAAGAAACTTTGCTTTTAAGTACACGGATTTTTCCTCACAGCTGACGGGACGCTGGTTGGAGGTAAGTCCTCTGTTTGAGTCTTGTTACGGACAGAAAGCTCTCTCGTTATATCGGGTCTGGGAAAGTGAGTGACTGACTAATTTGTTCAACTTTGTTTTCATCCTGTTCGCCTCCTCTCATCTCACCTCTAGTTTACTTTGCCCGGCCTGTTAATCCGCTTCATACTGTAGCCTACTGTATTCAAATCCCCTTTCTTCTTCTGTTTTCTTTAAAAACCTGATTTATTGCCCTTGCTCCATAAACCTCGGGCCGCCTGGGGGGTGGCTGAGCCCCCTGAACTGTACCTATAAAGGCGCATAACCTAATAGACAAGCCGGCGCATGTAAACCTGTAAAACTATTTGGAATAGTTGACAGCTACTCCTCATTTTGAAGGAGCAGCCGCAGCGGAATGAAGGGGAGTTTCCTCACAAAAGAGAATTAAGCACGTTTCTCATACATTTCATCTAGAGTAAACTATGAGCCTGTGCAGACGCATCCATCCGGTCTGATTACTATTTTATTATGTATTATATTTGGAGGTGCGTCTGTCTGCGAAACCTCTCCAGCATAAATAATTACATGATAAAAGAGAGACTTTCTTGTTTGTTTTCATCAAAATACTGACTTATTCCAGAAGTGGCCACGAATCAACCCAGTGCATCATCGCTGCATATTTATGATTAGATAGGGAGACTGGAGTCCAGCTTGTATGATTACTGTTATTATTATCCTCTAACTATCTATAATAACAGCTTATAACGGCTCTTGGCCATTGGCTGTCTCCAGAGATGAGTTCACAAAGAGTTGAGATTCACGCTGCCCCTCTTCCTCCGTTGTGTCTGGTGGAGCTAAGGTAAACCCCACCAGACCAGGCTAACGCACATTTATTTTGATTTGGAAAGAGTGTGCGGAGGAGAAGAAGAACCAGAGGGAGGAGAAACTGGACGGAGGAAAGAATTTGCGCAACGCCGCCGTTTTGAACGGGAACAGAAGCGCCTTTACGCACGGACACAGGTGGATGCTGGGAAACGGACCAGCTCTAAGGAGATGTTACCCCTGGCCCAGTTTGGGTTGCTGTCGGCTCTGGCCACCGCGCTCACTTCGGTCCTCTCCGCGCTCTTGCTGCTGGCGCTGACCCGGCAGCTGTGGAGCCTCCGCTGGAGCCTGACCCGGGACAAAGAGAGCAGCCTGCCGCTGCCGAAGGGCTCCATGGGCTGGCCGCTGGTCGGAGAGACTTTCCACTGGCTGTTCCAGGTGAGAGTTGACACGTCTGGGCTGCTGTAGTTGTCGTTTTTTCTTTTTCTTTTTTACAAGCGTTCCAAAATATAGGTTTGCTTCCTGGTCGTCTGTGTGTGTAGTTCTGTATTTGTGTTTATCAATTATGGTTCTCTATCCCATGATTACTTCATTGTTTACAATGAAAATGAGCTAAATACCGGATCGCTGTAGGATGTATTAATCGTATTATTGATGATGTATCAGGGAGCGCGCGGGAACCTTTGAAAAGCTCCGCAGATTCTTGCAGGCTGAGTTCTGTTGTTAATGCGACATGTGCGGACTTGATGCTCGGTGCGTAATTCCTTCTTGCGGAGGAAAAACAGACGTTTTTTGTTCAAAACTTCCTCCTCTCTTTCCTTCCCTCCCTCCTTCTCTCTGTCGTTCTTTCTGTCTCTTCTACAGTGAGGAATGCACTCTCACATCTCTGTCCCTTAAACTATTCCTCCGCTCCACGCATGGGCGTCAGTTAGAGCGCCTCGTTACAGCACACGTGATGTGGCTGTTTCTTTTGTTTTTATTCCTCCTGCCTCTGATATTCCTTTTAATTATCTTCTCCCAAATGACCCATTTCAGCTGGGCATTTTTAAAGAAATCTCTGAATTCTATTGAAACGCAAAAGCAGAGGGGATGAAAAAGAGCCCATAACAGCACTATGGCCAGAAGTATGTGGACACTATCTGAACATTCATCAACCCTGACCATAGACATTTTTCTCATTTAACCTTTTGGACCCTAGACCGATTTGTAGGCCCTTTAAGTCGTATTTTTACTCGTATGTGTTTGTCTTTGTGTTCATATTTTATGAGCATTATTGGAGGGAGTCTGAGATCTACGATTCTCATTGCCAACTACTGCTTCTGAGTGATTGTTGTGCATATGATAATAAATAACTTGAAACTAGTAGTTCATGTGAAAATAAAAACTGCCCCTCAATGTGAGGAATTTGTAAAAAAAAAAAAAGAAGAAAAAGATTTGCACCAAAAATAAACAAACAACTAATCCTTTGGGTTTTGGCCCATAGAGAGACTTTGTCAACAGATGACAATGTAAACTACCAGCAAGTTTTTGTGATATCTTTCCGTCCGGCAAACAAACTGGACCCAAAACAGGCGGTGGAATTTTGAATATTGAGAAATCTGGAAAAAGCACTTTTGGGCCCAAATTAGTCTTTAATAAGTAGGCATGCATGTCACCAAGTTGTTGCCTGAAATGTGACAAACTTGTAATTGTAATTGCCTCTTCATACTACAGGGCTCCAACTTCCACATCTCGCGCAGAGAGCGTCATGGCAACGTGTTTAAGACCCACCTCCTTGGGAAGCCCGTCATCCGGGTGACGGGCGCAGAAAACATCCGCAAGATCCTGCTGGGCGAGCACAGTCTGGTGTGCACCCAGTGGCCCCAGAGCACCCGCATCATCCTGGGACCCAACACCCTGGTCAACTCCATCGGAGACCTGCACAAGAGGAACAGAAAAGTAAGAGAGGGGGGGGGGGGGGGGGGATTTGTATAACCGATAACCTTTGACTAACCCAATGGTATAGTTCAATTATACAGAAATACAGCGGCGAGACCCACTTCCTTATTTATCCTATCAATCTGCTAATTAGGCTTGTCTTCAACAATCATCTCATTGCCATTTCTTCCATCTCATCCAAACCTATCCAGTGCTTAAATTCTCTCCAACTCTAATGTCCTCTCATATCCCCTACACCTCTATCCAGTTCCTAACCTACCCCACCCTGTCCTCCTCTTTAGCGAGTATTTACTGAAAGGTGTTGACTGTCGTGTAGAAGGTGATAACTTTTTATGACACCTCTGTCCTTTGTTTCCCCAACCCTTTCAAGATCCTGGCTAAAGTGTTTAGCCGGGGGGCTCTGGAGTCCTACCTGCCCCGGCTGCAGGACGTCGTCAAGTCTGAAATCGCCAAGTGGTGCTCGGAGCCCGGCGCCATCGACGTTTACAGTGCGGCTAAGTCCCTGACGTTCCGTATCGCAGTCAGGGTCCTGCTGGGTCTGCAGATGGAGGAGGAGCGGATAGTTTATCTGGCCCAGATCTTCGAGCAGCTGATGAACAACCTCTTCTCGCTGCCCATAGACGCTCCGCTCAGTGGGCTACGCAAGGTGAGAGAGAGCAAGAAGAAACCAACTCAAGTTTATTCATCTTTAGACACACTGTCTTTAATCCGCCCAGCATTACAGGTTTGATTTCTACATGTAAGAACCAGTATCACAACCAATATGAAAGTGTCTTAACCTTAGTCTAACTTCAAACCAATTACTTACCCTAAAATTAAAGGATTTACAGTATTTCTTTCCCAAAAACAAAGGTGAGTTCGCACAATGTGACTGTGCACATCTTGTAATTACTTAATTTGTGGCCTTTTTGGAACAAAAAAACATGGATGGAAGGAAAAGTTGCCTTTTCACTGTGAGAGAAAGACCATTGTGTCAGACGTTGAGGCTTGAGACCTTCCTTTAGAGGTTATTAGAAAACTAGTATGGAATAGAATCTAAGTGATGTAAGTTGGGTAATGCTTTCTGCAAATTAAATGTTTCTGCTAAATAATGCTAATCTAATCATGTGTTTTTGGGGTTGTTCTCTGTCCAGGGGATAAAAGCCAGAGAAATCCTGCATGCCAACATGGAGAAAATCATTGAGGAAAAGATGGAGAGGCAGCAGGCGGAGGAAGAATATTACGACGCCTTTGACTACATACTGTCCAGTTCCAAGGAGCACGGCCAGCAGCTCAGCATCCAGGAGCTCAAGGTACCAGAGAGAAGCAGACACTATCATTCACGTAGTGTCGCCAATTCAAGAAGAACCGTTTCACCCGAGGACTCTGAAAGTAATGATGGGATCAGACTAAACTACATTCAGATGCAGTCATACAAGACTTCATGACCTGAGTGACGTGCGAAGGTGATCGGACAGCTAGTGAAGACAAAACTCTGGGTTCACCATAGTGTGCAAAGCATCACAGAAAAAAGGCATCTAATGCTTACCATGAACAATGACAAAGTCTGTCAGATTAGGTGATTATTGGGCTGATATTGTGCAGCCTGATCCCATGAATAGACACTAGAAATGTCTTTAAAGGTCTATACTAGATTAAGAAAAGAGGGTTCAGTGGCTATCTATAATGGTTCTTTGAGTCAAGAGTTCTCTATACCCCACAGTGGATCTGCAACGGTACAACAGCACAGAATCTTCCAGTATCTTTTGTGGAACGATAATATGATCACAGCTGATCAAAGGCCACCTGATTTTGAATGTGAATTTCAAGTAAATTGATCTAATCCGGTATATTTTATCATTCCATCTATCCACTTCCCTCCTTGGCAGGAAACAGCAGTAGAGTTGATCTTCGCCGCTCATTCCACCACAGCCAGCGCCTCCACATCTCTAATTCTGCAGTTTCTCCGCCATCCAGCGGTGGTGGAGAGGGCCAGAATCGAGCTGGAGGCCGAGGGCCTTGGCTACGAATGCAACAGCAGTCGCGGCCCATCTGGTGTCGCCATGGAGAAAGAGGAGGATGCTGCAGACACAGAGACAAGTCGCCTGCTGAACGGAGATTGCCAGAATCACCAGAATCGCAGGGATGGTTTTCCACAGTCACAGTCTCATATTCCGTATTTGAGTCTGGACAAGCTGAGTCAGCTCCGCTACGTCGACTGTGTTGTCAAAGAGGTGCTCCGCTTCCTGCCGCCAGTCTCCGGTGGTTACCGGACAGCCCTGCAGACGTTTGAATTAGACGTAAGTTCAAGTCTCTGGCAGGAATATACTTCCATACTATACCATTCATGTGCATGCCGTTTGATCCGGGTGGGCTTTCTGTCTCCTGGGAATAATAGGCAGAGGAATATATTTCCATCAGATACAAAGGAATCCAAATGTATGCTTCTTATTAGAGCCACATCTTAGGTAAACTACAGAGACCATTGTTTAAATTCACAGTAACAACAAATCGATCAGCAAAAGACATCCGTTGTTTTGAAGACAGAGCAACTTCATTTCTTGGAAAAAATAACAAAGACCCACATCCAAATGCAGCAACTTGCAGCCCCTTCTCTTGGAGATGTCAAAAGGCTTTGTTAGGGTTTGAGAAGTCCAGCCAGGGATGGAGATATGACAATATGCACCATTAGCCAGCTTAAATGTCCTGTACAGCTTATACCGTGTTAGCTTTTGTCCTGTAAGGACTTCTACATGTTCACAGCTAGTGAAGTCTAATCTGGTGGTGCAAATGGATGCATGAAAGATGGCTCCCCACTCTTTCCCATGAAAGTTGCTCACTGGGCGCATGAGCTGAAAAAGCCTCCACAGCAGGCTTCCTCACACTTCTTCATGTTTCGGCCCATACAGCTTGCACACTAGAGTTCTACTCGTGCCGAGTCAGCATGTGCCTCAGAGACAGAGATTAATGGGATGAAATAATTTAATTACGGCCCTTCTAGACTTTCTAAATGTTAACGGACCAAAAATTGGATTTTGGGCGGTTTGTGACACTTTGGTCACTATTTTACAGCACACTAGCCAAATGTGTTTTTGGCTAGTGTGCACCACATGGAATTTCCAATACAGTGCAGGCCACTACACCAAAATTGCTTCACAGTACAGATGCATCCCTAGCAGCTTAGTGTTACGACTAATACTTTCCTATAGGCTGACGCTTCTACTTGTGGAGAGTCAGCTCTTTGTGAGTTGAAAGCTGTTTTTTTTACCAGCAAAAATTAGTCGACTGGTGAGATCTGCAATTAACTCTTCATGCAAGAGGAAAAACAACATTTTGATGTAATTGAATTCTATCTTAGTCCATTTATCATGTAGCAGGCCTCGCTGCACTTCAACAGACAAACACATTGACATACAGAGTTGCGTGGCCTTTGCTGAGAAAGTGCCCTGTCACGGCCTCATCCCTCGGCCTTACATGCCCCTTCCGTGCCCTCAGTGTGCCCCCAATTTGCGGCGCTTATTGCGAAAGGACAATTGAAGTTTAAAAGTAATTCCCAGAATACAATTGTAGTGCACAACACCATTTATGCACCTCTTTCTCAGGGTATGAACCCCTTTAGCTGAGAAGTAATTGCAGTATCGAGAATGTAATTATGCCTGTTCATTCAAGTGCATCTTATTAAAGCTTAGACATGGGAATCCAAACTCAGAAATAATTAGGATTAGGTTATAAAGAGGTCTGGAATAATGGAATGAATGAATGCATTAAGTTGAAAAAAACAAATGAGAGAAGAAGTTTTGCAAGTAATAAAATTCAGCTAGATTTTTAACTTCTGTCAAAGATAAAAGTTGGAACAAATGGTTCTTAGACTAAACACATTTTCCACTAAACTTACCTGTAAAAAAAGTCTACACACAATTTATAATTGTTTTTCTGTGCTGCAGTCCCGTGATAGTAATCAATTAATTCATTAATTCATATTTTATTCAAGAGTTCCTAAAGAGTTAGAGTTTAGAAAACATAAAAATGCACCAAACTGAGTGATTTCTTTCCTCATTTCACAGGGCTACCAGATCCCCAAAGGCTGGAGTGTAATGTACAGCATCCGGGACACTCATGAGACCGCTGCGGTCTTTCAGAGCCCGGAGCTGTTTGACCCAGACCGGTTCGGCCCAGACCGGGAGGAGAGTCGGTCGGCTCGGTTCAGCTACGTGCCGTTCGGCGGTGGCGTGCGGAGCTGCGTGGGGAAAGAACTGGCACAGATGATCCTAAAGACTCTGGCAGTGGAGCTGATCGGGACTTGCAAATGGACTCTGGCCACGGAGAACTTTCCCAAGATGCAGACAGTGCCGATAGTGCACCCGGTCAACGGGCTGCATGTGAATTTCACTTACAACTACCCGCTTTAGATAAAGACACAGTCTGACAGACTTTCCAAAAAAAAAAAAAACACCCAAGAGGCATCTTAACCTTCAGTCTGCTTTTGGAAAATCTCTCCAAGCCCAAGAAAGGAGGTACCAGCACCTCGCTGGGCCTGATGGTGCAATTCAGGCCAACTTCCATTTCCACGGGCATGAAGCAGGGGTTTACATTGCTGGTTTGGAGCAAGTCATCATCTCTACAGTGGTTTGATCCAAACCTAACAAACCACTTTCTGTTGTAGCACGAGCTCATTTTTAACCACCGGATATGTTCCCCTGCAACATTCCCCAGCTTTTACTATCCGTAACATGCTTTTTTAAGGTAATTAACGTAACAAGGTGCAATTCAAAAGTAAGTCTGCGTAGCCTTTTCCCACCCAGAACATCTGGGTTTGCCAAAAGTGCCCAGTGAACAGACATAAGGTGCATTTTACCTCCATTAAATCTAAGACCAAGAAAACACATCTACTGTCAATAACAGGAGAGAACGACTTTCCAAAAAGTCTTTCCATGAAGTCATCTTAGCTCCAGTTTCTTGGCTCTGACCGAGCTCCAAGTCCAGGGACGAATATTTTGTTGCGATGCAAACTTACACCAAGCGATGTACAGACGACTCAGCTTTTGTGCTTTTATCTTTTTCACCGCTTTATAGCTTTTACATCAATGTGCATCAGAAAGGAAATATCCAAGGGCTATGCATGTTTGCTGTGCTGAATGAGCAAGTCATGAGTATTTCACTTCACTTGCATTCACAAAAAAACTTTTGAGATTCACAACAGCCTTTTTGAAAAGTGACAAAAAAATGCAGCTGGTCAATTCTTCCAGTCCAGGGACAGAGAAGCTGGGACCTCCCATCCAATAACTGTGCAGAATCAACACCATCTACAGACTTCTCAACCATTTCTGTGTTGCTTTCTTCCTCAATCCTTCAGTTGTTTCTATTTACGTTTTATAACCTGGGATTGCCTTTCTAAACTGTCTGTGAGCAAGGCACTTGATGCCTGCCACCTCCATGAAAATGCAAAGGAACAAATTAATCTTAATTAATAAATCTTAACGTGACAGTTCTCATTAGAACCTGATCACAGTCAGAAATACAGTGAAGAGATCTGCGGTGGAAGCATTTTAACACTTTTAGAACATATTTCCAGACTCATGTTGGACACAGCAGAAACTGGATTCGTGTTCAGTTATCTTTGTCATGAATTCTTTTGCAATGATCTCCACCGCTAAAACACTTCTACTGATGGAACTTGCACTTAATTTTGACCCATAAATCCCACAACCAGGAACTCCCCAAAAATCAAGGTAAAATACATTCAAACTGTTCTGTTTTTTGAACATGAATGTAATATATTGTATATCCTTAACAGTGCTATTATGTGTGTATCAAATGAAGTAGCATTATGAATAAGCTGTATTTAAAATGCAGATGTATCATTTCTGTTGTGCTTTTACTCTATCTGTAACAATATTTGCTGTAATTATGCATAGATAGACACTAACCTGTAATGTAAAGGACTGTCCATAAAACTTTATTTCACTGCCAGTACATAGATATCTTTCATTGTTTAGAGCAGCATATATAGAGAGTAAAATTATTATTATTATTTTTATTATTATTATTATTATTGGTCTAATTTTAGGACTGTTTCTGTCTGGGTCTTGAAGCCTAATAGACACGCTGTGAATTCTTATGTACGGATGGATTCGTGGAAGGAGATAGCACTTTCTCTGCTTTAAGGAGTCTGTATATATTTGTTCTGTTTATGCATTCATTGAGTGTATCAGATGTAGCTGCTGTACAGTTGATGTAAAGAGTAAATTAGAAGAATGAAAAACAAAAACAGTTTGTCATATCTTGCTTTCAACAAGGACAAAGAGATGTTTGTATGTTTTAAATGTCATTCCAATACGATCAAGCAACATGTTTAGAAGTCTTGGTAATATTTTTGTACAGGTATTTCAAAGTATGGGAACAAAAAGTCCAGACAAATTATTTACATGAATATTGTTGGACTGATTTATGTCATGTCATGATATTTGAACAGACATCAGCAAGTCATACACAAACATCTCATTTCCACTGTAGCAAAAAATAACTATGAATTCGAACATACAGTGATGGCTTGAACCACTTGTATGGAGATTTGAGGAATCTCCACTATTTCACTTTTGACCAATTACACTTAACATTGGTCTCATTTGAGCACGTCATCCTTGCAGACCTGAAAACCTGCTCTACTTCCCGAATGGAACTTTTCCAGTTTTCATATTAAGCCATTGATGATGCAGTTACAATAACGCCCCTCAACCACACACCGCCACATCTGGATCCCCCGAACACCTATGTTCATATCCATAACACCATGAAGTTATACTTTTTCTTGGGCCTGCATGATCTCTTTGTAGCTCTATTCCCTACACTAACCAACCAACCAACATCCCACCACAGATTTGTTAACATCAGCATGCAGACGACACAACTAAAGTAGGTTTGATCTCCAATGACAATAAAACACTCGTTAACAGCTCAATTAAGATGTTAACTTTTGCACGGACAATAATCTGCTGCCAAAACTTACAGAATGATGATCCGACATCAGATAAAAACCAACCCATTACTCAGTAGTACAGAGTTGTCGCAACAGTAGTATTAGAAGTATCCACAGTATTTATAGTGAATTAATAACAGTCTCACTGCATCTCTTGACCTCATTACAAACAAAACAGACAGTGTGGTCACCCCTGAGTTCATCACCGAGGACACTGCTGAGGTCACCAGGCATTTCCACCCTACCACCTTACCGCCTGCATTGAGAGGCAGAGAATGGGGTGAAGCTATGTGGCAGAAAAAATAATGGGAGACAAACAGCCCGGCCTAATTATGTCCGCTGCTGGGCCCCGTAGCTCTGCCAAGGTCGTTATCTGATGGACGCTCAGTCACTGGGAACTCGGCGACGTATTGAACCAGAGTTCACTCCAGTGCCATCGGCTGCGCAGGTCAGCGACCGGTCAACTGATGGGAGGGTGCATGGGAACTAGAGAGGGGACGCAACACAACCTACCCTCCATTGCTGCATATTATACAACTGAAACAAAGTCTCAGCGACTCACTAGGTCCCTCTATGGGCTGGATATTTCTACATGACTATGCCATGTGGAGACTAATGGGTTGCCTCAAACCCACACTGGAAATGTGAGCATATGAAAGATGTCAGTAAGCAGAAATCAGCTTGATTTTTAATTGTTCTGTTGATGAACAAATGTGTCCCTTAAAGCAATGGATGATGTTGAGCAGCTTCTCACAGCTGCAGATAGGAGGATCGTGTTAAAAATTTGGAAACACGTTTTGCTTTCTTTAAATTAAGTTTACACTTATGACTTACTTTTGTCAATGCCCTCTAGAAAAACACCGCTTTATGATATCAGTTGCAAAGACTGTCAGAAATCACTGTAAAATTAAAAAAAAATCAGTCTTATAATGTAACACTGCTGTGGTTAAGGTTTGGTTAGGTTTAGGCACAAAAACAAAATTAGGGAAAGATCCTGCTTTGGGTTAAAATAAGTACTTTTGTTAAGGTTAGGGAATCATTACGGTGAGGGTTTCAATTACTTGTGCTTATTCCCATCAAGCAGTTATGGAGCAACATGATCATTCATTAGGACTGGTGTTTGTTTCCATCTGAACAATATTAGTTGAGCATTAGCTCCGTTTTTGGTCTCCAACAGCTCCTGTGTCTTTAGCTGCTGCATGCTCCACTAGCTATAGTCTCTGACTGTGTCTGTCTGCTTTTGCTGCAGTGTACAGTGTCTCTTTACAGCTTTTTCTTCAAAAACGATGCAGTAACAGCGTTGACATATAACCACAACAGTAAAGTTGTGGATCGGACAGATAAACAGGGAAACACACTATAAAGCCGAGGGAAGCTGCAGTTTCATCACTACGAGCGACCGCTTTCACATTGTTTTCAAATAGTCATTTGACACATACAGTATACGAATAGGGATTATAGCCAATGAAAGTTTTTGTGCTCACGATCCCTCTCAAGACAGGCATGAGAAGAACATGTAAGCCACGAGTCAGAAACAGTATTTTGTTTTGCTCTCTTTAGTAGCTGTTTAAAAAGCTTATTCTTTAGGTATGTAGCCTAAATCTTTCTGCCACAATGTTCTTGAAGAAAAAAAGGCTGAAAAATCCTGTCAAAACAGCTATGGGTCATACACTTTTCAATGTAATGCTATCTATAGCTGCAGAGAGGGCAGATTGGGGTCAACCTGAGGACACAGATAAAGAGGGCGGTCGTGAGATTACAGTGATGGGGCCGGTCAGAGGGTGTCCTTTCATCATCACAACCAAAATGATTTTCTTTCTCGCTTCATGAAATCCTGAAGGCAAACCCAATTTGTGTGACAAATCAGATGAGATCATACACAACTCCAATTAAAATACAACAGCGTAGCTGCATTCATTTAAAGGTACAATATGTAACTTTCAGAAAATCCTTGCTATTAATGACACCGGTGGCCATTATGGGAACTGCAGCCAGCATGCTGTTGCTGGTGCTTGTGCGTGTGCATCCTGGGCATTGTCCAAAACAGTAACGTGACATTATCACATTTGAGTAACGTTAGCATTCCTACATTTTAGTTGGGCTATTGGCTACATGATACTAACTAGCTTGCTGCAAATACATGTATCAGCTAACGTTGCTAATAAACCCCACAGCTAAGTTACAGCTATCTGGCTAACCTTAGCTTCAGCTAGGTTAGCTTGTGTGCCGCCCCTGCCTTGATCCACTCTTTACTAGCAGAAAGCAATTGTTAGTTAAACCTTTTCTTTGTTCCGCTACATCATTTATTGTTGGCTATTTACATATCAGATAGTATTTTGGTAGCAACTATTGCCACCGGGAGACTACTTCTGCTACCAAAACCCTGGATGTATTAACTGACATTATCCACTCAATGGGCTACAGGATTGTGCTATGTTAGCTTCACACTGTTGGCGCTGTAGAGGAGCTGAAGAGAGACAAGGCACTCTGGAGTGCACATAAACGCCCTATTGGCTCCCAAGCTGTTTTAGGCAACAGAGAACAGAGAAAGTCAGGGTAGGTCTAAGTTTTTAAGTTATGTTTCAACCCATCCACACATTGGCAATACTAAGCAATTTATACATGTGCATTGTTAAATAACATAGTACCTTTAAGAAAGAGTAGAATTCTATTACAACGAAAATTAACATTCAATGCAGTGTTCTGTTAATTTTAATCACTTTGCATTTCATGGGTTAAATTTTTGAATGAGTGATGACCACAAGAAGGAAGAATAAAGAAACCATTTAAAAAAAATCCTGATGTATTTCTGCTACATTTCTTTATCCGTCCCATGAAATCTATTTATTCTTTCCCTCTGAGCTATAAAAATCTTTGCAAGGAAGCTAAACGTTCAGCTTCCCTTACCTCCTCCTCTTATGTGATTTCTGGTTCAAAGGCAGTTCCTGGACACGATAAGGGACACCAATTTGCAAAATGAGGGGGAAAACGGGATCAGATGGTGACTTGGATAAAATCAGCACCTTAGCCAGCCGGTCGGTGTGTGCGCGTCCAGATATTTCACCTCCAGCTTGTGTTTTCTCTAAGGTTATTTCCATCGCTGCTGCTGTCACAGGAAAAACCACAACGCTGCAATCTTGGTGGTTTTTCTTTTTCTTACTTGTAATTGAAAGTTTTCTTTGCCATTTATGTGCTGAGTCAGTCAGGAACCTTTGGGGCTTCATTGTGTGACTTCAGAAATAAAAATGGACCGAGTTTAAATTGTAGCAGCTATATCCAGCCGTTCATCCATATTGAGCAAGCAGAGAAACTATGCCCAGTATATTCACATTTGTTGTAAAATCCAACTGGTAACCAATATTTAGCTGGCCACTGAACGTTTGGACATTTCTTTGTCTGTTTTAGTCAAAAATTGTACTTAAATAACTCTTGAAGCTTTACAAACATCCCATTTTGTACACACACCAGCTTACATCATCCCTAAGAACATTAAGATGGGATAAGACAACTGAATATCGGAGAGAAAATGAGTGTCATATGTAAAACAAGCGATTCAACTTTAATCAACCAAAGCAAGATGTATAATTTATATCAAATTATGGATGCAAGAAATATTGAATCAGTTTCAAGCACCAATAAAGGCCCCTAAATAAGAAAGGAATAGCTGCTATTCTGTTATTGAATCTGTTGAAAGGTTGTGAATCATGTTCGCATGAAGCAGTATGGGCATGATTCTTTTTGGGGATCAACTGTAAGCAACAAGGGCCCCCCCCCCCCCGGTCACGGCTGTATGCCCATTTTCTAGACTACTGTACATAACTCCTCACCATCGCCTGTACCCGACCTCCCCACCTCTCTGGACTTGCGTCGCTTGTGTTCTGGTTCAGAGACGAAAGATACACATCAATAAAGACTTCTCTAAATGGCTGTTTCAGGTCATTGGGAGAGCACTTAACTATAATAATGAGGTAAAAGAGCAGTCCTTGGAGAAAAATTAACCAACTTGCTCGGGTCAGCGGTGCACTGCAGCGATCCGCCCACCTCCACAAACTATTCAGAAATAAGCTCCAGGAATCTCAGAGGCAGATATGTTAAAGCTTGGATAAATAAAACCCAAACTATCTGCATGACTAGATGCTGCGAGATTGATGTGAGAAAGTATAGTATTCTTTTTGGGTAATTTCAGTGTACCAATTTTTAAAAGCTGTTCTCTGAGCTTAAGATGAAAGATCCATGTCATTTTGTTTGTATGTGCAGTGGAGTCACAGACCAGCTGGAGGAAACATAGATGGTGAAGCAGTCGGAGGAGGTGGAGGAGGATGTGGAGAGGGAGAAGGAGGAGCGGGTATGGACATACAACCATACAGCAGATAATTATTGGTTTTGTCAGACAACATCTGTTATGTCAGCATTCCAGCCGTCAGCCTCGAGGAGGACGAGCTAAAAACCGCCTGCAGAGTTCAGAGACACACAAAGACAGACAGAAACAAGGCCAGACACAGGAAGGCAAAACCCTGTGTTCAGTTTGGACACTTTGGAGTTCACCTTCATGTTTATGTGAGCAGAGAGTCTGAACCTTCAGCCCGAGGGTCAAAAGTTCAAATCCCCGTCTGCCCTGCTGCAGTGTCCTTGACCAAGACAGACTCCCCTCAGGCTGACCATGACCTCTGACCTTCCTCTAGTGTCCTCGAGATTTTACACTGACTACCTGAAGTTGACTGTTCTTTTTTTCACAGCCTGACATTTGAATTCACATTTTAGGACTTAATGTGACTCTCACCTGGAGAGACTTTGCTTTGTCATTTTGCCCTAAAAATTCAAGCTGTAATTCTGCAGACAACAGAGCCGGAGCTATAAGTTAACTTCAGAGCTGTTTAGGGAGTCACCAGTAAATGAAAAATCCAATGAGTCTTCGTGGGCCTCTTCTAACAATTTGTTATTCCAACTACAGACAATCCGACAATCACCTGCCCTTTACACAGCAACTTGCCAGGTGTTCAGAGATGTAAAAGTAGGCAGGGTTTGAGCTTCTATTTTTTACTTTTTTACGGTCTTCACACAATTTCTTCCGTCATATTTCGTGCATCGCCGTGAATACCTTCGGGGCGGTTATCTCCATATGAACCCTAACCCTCAAGTGTGCCATGTGGACCAGGTACACCCTTTAACATACACACAAGACGCAGCAGGTGTGTTGCCCTTAAGGGATCAGAGGAAGAGAGTGAGAGCAGAGTGAGGACAGGAGGGAGGAGGGCAGAGACAAGGAAAGGAAAGCGTGAGAGCGGGACAGAGGGATGCGTGAGCCCTGAAGATAGAGGGAGTAGAGGCAGAAGCACAAACAAATTTGCAAACCAACCATTTGACAGATTTATTGGTTGTTATGACTGGATGACAGATGGCAGTGACTTGTCAGTCAGGGACTTGGTCCTGTGTTGGAGGATCTACTTTTTTTTCACTGCCATGAACCATTTACACACCATGTCCAAAACACAATTTGTCTATTTCCAAAATCTGTCTGCAGAATCAACCTGCAAAAACTCTTTCATACTAGCTGACTTCTACCGAAACGTTTACTCTTCATCCTTTAAAATAAGATTTTAGGTCTCAGTTGCAGACTTGTTTAGACAGAGATTATTCCTGTGCAGTGCGAAGGACTGGTTGTCTGAATGACTGTCTGCTACATACCACAGTACAGTTCAAGAGTTCAGTTAATTCATGAACTCTGTCGGGGCACCACACCCAGCCAGCGGCACATTAAAGCCCTGTGTATGAGTGCTGTTGTGTCCTCATGCATTAGTGAATCTACAGTATGTGTGGTAGTTTGTCTGTACACGAATGAGTTTTAAAAGTTCCTACGCCTTATTCTGCCTGATTGGACCTCCATGTGGGCATGGACGGACTGTGACCGACAGTCCTGGGACTCTTCTGTTTGTTGTGTTGCACTTGTGAAGATGGAACGAATGTAAATGTTAGCATCTTCACCACCAACACATGCTAGTTGTGCCACATTCTGGTTGTACCACAGTTCAAATGCAAACTGGAAGAATTTCTGAAGAAGAACGCCTCAAAGCAGGCGGGTCCAACATAGCTTAAAGTCGTTTTACAGCACAATGGAAACAGATTTGCAGCTCATTTATGATTGACGTTGTAATAGACACTTTGTGAATGTACTTTACTTGATGAACTGTACACACCACACATTCTTATCTACATTGTACCCTTTATATGCGAGACAGTGTATATTAGCAGTAGGAAAATGGTAGCATTCCTTCCCTATTGCAGACTTAGATGCAGTCAAAAACAAACAAGAAAAAACAGTTGTTGCCCGTAAAGAGAAAGTAACAAATTAAAAAAAAATTCCATGTTATTTGTCAATAAAAATAGGATTTTGTATCCCAAAAACCAAATATTTAAAAAGAAGTAAAGGCCATTCTGATGGAAAACTATCATAACACATAGGGCTGGGAACATATTTTAAGTGAGGGGTGCTGTCGAGCAAACTTGTGCACGAAACTTGTAAGTAAGTAAAGATTTAATGATATAGCACTTTTCAAACCCAGAGTTACAAAGTGCTTCACAGTTCCAAAAAGAGACGATCAAAGCACATGAATGAAGAATTACACAAACGCAAGCAGAAATTGTTCAATGAATCAGAACAAATCAGGGCAAAGAAGCGTCAAAAACATCCTTTTTACAGTTTCAAAGACGCTCAAATATTCAAATATTACTTGTTGGTCTCTTGTGGGACACAGGTTGGATGCTCAATTTGCCCATCCACCATCCATACTTTCCCTTGTTTGTACATTAAGGAAACCCTACTTTGTTATTGTTATTGGACGTAAATCACGAGTCCAATATGAACCCAATTGGTGGTCTATCTACTTCTTCATCTTTCTTTTGTCTTAGTCTACACACACTGTCAACAGCAGCACCAAACAAGAGACAGAATGGTTTGAGGTAAGTGGTGTGTTTTACAGAGGAACATAGATGCCTCAATGTTTTTGCGGTCGATTCGTATTATTGGATATGCATTGATGAAATTTTGCACATATAGGAAGCGTGTCTGGCTCGGGGAGTTAAAAAAATCCAACCAATCAAAGAGACATTCACAATCAAGACAACACGGAAACGGTCATGAAACAGAAAATATCAATATCCACAAAATTGAAGACTGCAACTGTGTGTTTGCAGTTCTGTCAGTGTGGATTGGAGGCAGTCTGATCTGTGTGTTGTGTGTCAGAGACAGAAACAGAGACTCATGAGTGAACATGAACACACATATACATACACACACACACACACACACACACACACACACACACACACACACACACACACACACACACACACACACACACACACACACACACACACTAGGTCACGGTGGGGTCCGTGGTTGAGTCAAACGGGCCGCGGCTGCATTCCTGTATGGAGGTTTGTGTTGATACGTGCGTCGCAGCGCTGGTCGGCTGTCTGGGCTCCCAGCCTGTGAATCCAAACACGGAGAGGTCAGGACCTCGCCATATTTGTTTAACGTCGAGATAGGTGTCACCGCGGCGGGGTTACAGCAAAGCAGCGCCAGGCATAACTGGCTACGGAATGACAACAAACACGGTCGGAGTGTTGTTCCGGCTAATTTGCTGGTGTTTTTCCCAAAGCCGGGGCTTAGCTGACAACACAGGACGTTTAACTCAATCAGTGTTCCGTTTTTTTATCCGTTTTATTTTTCACATGTTGTTGTTGCCCTCACCGTCCCTCCACCCACAACTTAACTCAGTCCAGCGGAGCCCGGTCAGGCCCTGGTTCTGTTTTAATAGCTTCCTTTCATCGGCTTTAAATTGTTATGATTGGCAGTCATTATTCAACAGCTCTTCAGAGAACAAAGAACCAACGGGAAAACAAAAAATTGACATGAACTGACAACCACCCAACCAATGGAGCTACCAGGTCTTTAACGGGAATTTCATGTAAAGAAACATCAACAAAACAGGAAATAGTTATGTGGATTCTTGTTGGTTCTCCCAGTTCCCCCCCCCCCGCTTTGAAATTTCCAAGCATCGTTGCACACCTAGCCACGCCCCAACCAGTGATGTCACAGCAGGTGCCTTAGCTATGACAGCTGATTGTAAACACCTGCTGTGATGCTGGATAATTGGCATTGTAGCACGAGCATAAGACTCAAAAATGACCTGATAAATTGATCCCTACAGATGTTTTTTAAACAAATGTGACCCGTACTGAACCTCCTGCCCGTCTGAACAGAGCTTACATGACTGCTTCAGACTGACATTTTTTACAGTGTATCCGTCTGTCCCTGCTAAAAAAGCAGAACAGGCTGTCTGTGTGTCTTTGTGTCAGTGTTGTTGCTGAGTGCAGTGACCTGGGTTTACACTCTCTCTCTGTTCCCGTTAGGGTAAATATCCCTCTATTAGCAACAAGTGGTCTGAAAGCTCTGATCCCCTCAGAGCTGCTGGCTGCTGGAAGCTTTTAGAGGGAGAGAGTGAGGAGAGAGGGAGAGCGGCTTCATCTGTTTAACCCTTTCAGTGATCGCTTGTGTCTTTCTGATATGGTTTGGTCGAGAGCTGATCGAGAGATGTAGTTTTTGCTATATTATATTATTTCTACAGAGCTAAACATAAGCTTGCAGACACAGAAGTGACATATGAAGCACTAGAACATCCAGACCCTTTGCTTTCTAAACGTTCACACTGCAAGCCTTTGAGCGCAATTCAGATTTATTGATCAGAATTAAATCTTTTGTTTGGCTATTCACATTATTTAATTGTGGCCAATATTTCAGTATGAACTGTGCAAAAAAAAAAAAAAAAAAAAAAGACATCACACACAGCATCGTACGGAAATAAACATGGAAGCCACTGATTCAGCGCAGATGATAAAGATCTGTCATGAAGAGTGGAGCAGGTGGACTCAACAGCTGGAGACAGGAACTTGAGGAAATACTTTTTTTTTTTTTTTTTTCAGGCAAGGCAACCACTATGAATACAGAACGAAACGAAGAATGACCTGTAAACCAGAACTTATATACAATCTAACCTGACGAGGGGATGAAGTGCAGGTGGAGAGATCGGCAAAGAAGCTTAGGTGAGGGGAATTAGGTAATTAGGCAGGAGAAGACGCAGGGAGCTGATTGGCTGAGAAAAACACTGAGAGCGAGGAAGGACTAATGAGGCTGATTCAGATCAGGTGTGCAGAGAAGAGCAGTTCATCACAAGACAAACAGCCACTAAGTACTTTGTTTTTATCAATTTGGGAAAATAAGCTTATTACGTCCACATTCACAACGGCAGTGCTGTTAAATTCACTCGGAGTATTTCACTTAGAGGCAACACAAAAAAAACAACTTGGAAAATTGCATGTTGGTATCTATTAAAAGTTTAAAAAACGGGCACTTGTGAATAATTCAATGTTCAAATAAGAACACATAATGAGCCGAATTTGGCTCTGATAGATGGAAACAATGGTAAAGAAATAATGAAAGCTATCGGGAGAGCTGGGGAATAGGACAATGATGCATCCTGATGTGTCGTAACACGTCCATGCAGGCAAAGTGGTCCAAAGATTCTGTTTTGTGTGTATCTTACTCAGATCTGGGGTTTTTTTCAGAACAGTGTGAATAGAACAAATCACATGGAATCTGATCTTTTCAATTCTGATTTGGACCACTGTCATATGTGATACTGAATCTAAAGAGTCATATTGGAATTCATGCGACTTTAACGGCACTCTAGATCGCCATTCGTCCAAATTCTGCACTGTACTGCACAGGTAGATAGTGGAGGGACAGTGATAGCGTCGCAGTCTGGCTCTATTTGTTTTAATTCACTACTACCTATTCACTATCCATGGAGGACTATATAGTGAGCTCATCAGCAAAATGAAAAAAACATTTTGGACACAACTCAGGTAATTTTCTCTGCACCATTATTTACTTCCTTGATGTTACGCTATTGGAACTTGCCAGATCAACGTCAGTTAGTGGGCGATCCTTAAACAGAAGGACCGACGAGTTCATTGAAAAACAGGTGGTCATTACCTCTACATGTGTGAAGAGTTGCCCATATAGCTGCTTGCAAAGGGGATAAAAATCTCTAACAAGCACAGGCAATGTTGAAATCACTCATCCTGTCTGAATGGGGGCCTCAAAACTGCAACATTTTAATTAAGGGATGGAAGTATTATGAATGAAATAAAACAAAAAAAGGGAGAAAACTAAATGGATTCTGCACATCTGTTTTTCTCAGTTTGAATACATAGTCCCTGACTGAGAATAGACTCAGTCAGTTCGGGCAAATTTCACACAAACACACTCTGCATGACACAATTGCACTTTCTTTGACCCTCTACTTGTTCTTTTATAATCCGTGTGACAAAAACATAACCACAGATCCGAAATGGCTCCTGTCTGTTCTCACTGTAAATATTTATGACTGAGGTTTCCTCATCTTCCTGTTCCTCAGACGTTCACTCAGCGTCACCGTCGGACCTAAAAGCTCCTCTCACTGTTAAGACTCCGGTCTGACACTTTAGTCAGACTGCTCATTGGGTCTCCAATTCATACGTCTGTCTCACTCTGTCTCTTGTCTCCAGATTTACCATGTTGACTGTAAGTTAGTCCCTACCGACAGTAAGACACCAACGATCAGTTGGTGCTCGTACCGAAATAAACTGAGAAAATAGTGGTGCATCATCAACATATTACTCAATAAAACAAAGACAAATCAGACACGTTGACACATGTTCATTCATTGAATAGATTCTGAAAGGTTTAAACCACTACAATAAATAAACATGTTTTTGAATGAGTCACTTAAACATGATTGGGGTATTTAAATGAAGAATCTTTTATTCTGATCTAGATCAAAGTTATGTTATAAAAAGAACAAAAGTCTCCATGTAAACACAGCTGCTGTCAGAGGTCTCTGTTTCTTATTAGCTGATAAACTGATATATAGTGAACACACACACACAAACACACACACACACACACACACACACACACACACACACACACACACACACACACACACACACACACACACACACACACACACACACACACACTTGTTCCCCTCCTCTCAGCCTCTCAGCAGCCAGGGGCTACAGACCACCTGTGTGTGTATGTGTGTGTGTGTGTGTGTTTTCTTGGTGACCCTGCCGTGTGTTTGCTGTCAAACAGCAGGATTTATGACTGGACCGCTTTCTCAATCTCTTTTTCTGTGGGAATCACAGAGGCAAAAAAGTCTTCAAACCAAAGTGTACAAATACTCAATTAGTACAAGTCAAACTTTTTTTGTAAAACTGTAAAGATCTTGCAATACTCTAAAATCTAGTGATGCATTGTTGTCACTGTCGGTTGAAAGCCTCATTTCAGAAGAGTAGAAGAAACACATGCTTCTTTACAGGCCAAGCAAATTCTCTTGAACTGGCAAAAAAAAAAAAACACTGCCAAAAAAATACAGATAAATAGTCTAGTTATGGTCCAAAGTCTACTGAATTCATAATATGATAATTGTATGTCCTCATCTTGCCGGGTTTGGACATAGGGATTTGTATTGAGCTGAATCAGCTGATAGAAAGAAGAATTTATGTCATTATCTTATACATTTGTATGACAAATAACAACTAGGCTTCTGAATGTACCTTTAAATTCAGAAGGGAAACACGAATCCCCATGAAGCTAAAGACATCCTGACAGTGAAGTAGTGCTTTTAAAACTCAGAGCCAACATGGCCGATAAGAACTATTAACTCCAAAACACATGAACCCTGAAAACAAGGATCTACGATACGATCTAAAACAAGCATGGCTGCTACGATAACGTGTTTAACACTCTCTCTCACTCACTCACACTCACACACACACACACACACACACACACACACACACACACACACACACACACACACACACACACACACACACACGTGTCCTCCAGGGTCATTATTCCTCTCAGGTTCAGCAGTGGGTCAGCATCGACTTCTGCCCTCCTCACACTTGTCCCCCCAGTCTCTCTCTACTTTTCACTTTTCTTTACATCACTAAACCCTCAGCTATTGTAGGGGGAAGCCCATGCGTTTGATTGGCCACTCAACAAAATTCAGAGTCTGACAGCCTCATACAAGCAAATGCGAATCAAAATAATTCAATTTTGCTCAGATTACCCAAAAGAAGAAGCCCTTCACTGACCCGACCCTTCAGAACCCCTGACAGAGAATGCCAGGCAGACCTCACAGCTAAATGAATTGATGTGATGGACACTTATGATCTGATAAGCATGATGGAGAAGCATCTGAAAATAAGATCCATGTTGTAAAAACAAATTAATTCTGCTAACAATATTGTAGTTGATTTAACTTGGTGACAAATTGCTCAGTGTGATGCATTAGTCTCCCCAAACACATTTCAAGTCTCTACAAGTTGTTTTCATGGTGAACTGAAAATACTAAAGCGTTGCGGCCTCAAAGTCAATCAGTAGCAGTGATTTTAAGTTTTGGTGAAGCCAATGTGCTCAACAAGTGGTCCTGTAAATTAAAGGAATCACAGATCTATTTTGTCATCAGATGACACAACTCTCTCTAGAATGGATTCAACATTTGTGTAAACTCTACGGAGCTTGGGAGAGATAATCACAGTTTCTCTTTTTCTTCTTTCTACTCATGTAGACGAGCTCACAGGTGGGCCGCGCAGCCGAGTTTACTGCGCGGCTGGTTCATGCAAGTTCAACTTCTCCGCATATAGACGGGCAATGCTGATATGCACGCACACACACACACACACACACACACACACACACACACACACACACACACACACACACACACACACACACACACACACACACACACACACACACACAGGCCTTTGATTCAACAGCAGGTATAGCTACAAGCTGGTTTGCTGAGGGAACTAGAAACATTTCTTTACGCGGTCAACATGTTTGTTCGTACATTAATATTTCACATAGTTATGCACATTCATACACACACAAACACACACGCAAAGACTAAAAGTGTATACACACATGCTTGCACAAACATCCCCCACACACACACAAAGCAGCCGTCCACGCCCCTCAACATTTGTACCAAAACAGTGATTAATGTTTCAACTCTTCAACCTTGGCGTCAAAATATCAGCCTCTGCCAGATCTGCCAGCAGGCGTAACTACAGGCGATGAGGAGCAGCCCGATCAGCCCTCCTGCGTCAGAGATAACTCTGCCCTCACCTCGCGGCAAAGTGCAACACACAAAACAAACACGCAAGTACACATTAAGTGAGCACATGTAAAAACAAAGCATTCAACAGCAACCACAAAGAATTACAGATGTTGCCATGGATCGTGACTTGGATTGTGGCTGCGCTTGTTACCGTGGTTCTGCTTGAGGCTCACTATTACTATTAAAATTATGAGTCATATTTCTATGATATAGTTCTTATTATTGTTGTTGTTGCAGTGCATCGCTCTCTCTCTCTCTCTCTCTCTCTCTCTCTCTCTCTCTCTCTCTCTCTCTCTCTCTCTCTCTCTAATTCTAATTCAAATTCATTCAATGGCCTGAAAGCTGTGCTTCCATTCAATTATCAAGGAAAAACGTTTGAAATGTTGCAAAAAAAAAAGGAAATGTCAATAAATTGCGTTTTCTATCAACTGGTTTGGGGCTAATAAAATCGGCTACAGCACAGTTTGGTCAGAAGTTGGCGCTATAAACCAGTAAACAGAGTAGAAGACGTAAAAGTTGTGAATTGGAAACAATGCTTCTATACCCATCTACAACAGAATTCAAGTTCTTTCATGTCAGTGTTGCACGTCATGGGGAATATCTGAAAATAACTTATTTCGCAATTGAGGACGTTTTATCCAATTTATCCAAATTTTGCCGTTTCAAAACAGCTCTTCAATGCAGTACTTTAAAATACACATAAAGATATGAAAATGAAAACCTGGCTAATAACAGTCTCTCTCTGTCTCAACCCAAAGCAAAATGGCCGCCCACCCGGAGACAGGTTCTGCTCAACGTTTCTTCCCAGTAAAGGGGAGATGTTCCTTTCCACCGTTGCACTAGTGCTTGCTAATAAGGGAATGTGTAGGTCTCTGTGAATTAAAGAGTGGGATCTAACCGTGCTCCATATGAAATAACTTGATATTCTATAACTGCGAGAACCCTTAGGAGATTATACAATCAATGACCTAACCCTAATTTTAAACCCTAAACTCTAAACCGTCAAACAGAACTTTTAGGAACTGAGGAACGCACAAAATGTTGTCTCTCTAAACAGGTCTAAAACTCTAATTGTCCCCACAAAGATTGAAGTAAGCGAGAACACACACACACACACACACACACACACACACACACACACACTGAGTCTGACCTTTTCATGATCTTACAGCTCCCTACTAACAGGGTATGAAAGTGTTGACATTACTGGGATCTCCAGGCAGAACAAACACTTATGCAAGCTTCCAGGCTTCATGAAAGTGAATTGAGGACAGTTTAATTCTAAGGCTTGAGGGCAGCAGTGGAATCAATGCTTTGATCCCTCAAGAGGAATAGCGTATAGCTGAAACTGTGCCAACAGTCGAGTTTGCTGCATTCCCCCCCCTCAGATGCGATCACTTAGAGAGTTTCAATCACATGAAAAGTTGAGTTGCATGCATGTTTTAACCCATTATAGCTTTTCCATGTCACCAGACTTTCCATCAGACTACAGACCTTTTTGCAAGGACAGATGCAGTGCTATTGCTAAGTATGCATCAGTCAATCACTTGTCAATCAATTGTGTTCTACTGAGCTACAAACAATATCAACAAGCCCAGAAGTCAAAACCACAGCGATCACCTTAAAAACTCACCACTAACGTTCTGACCGATTGGTGTGTGAGATGAGACGGCTCCGTCCGGTCATCAATAACCAATGCGAGCCTTGATCCTCCATTTTTGTTGTCGGCACCTCAGTTGCTCCCAGCACCCATCTGATTAGACGAGGTATTAGGAGTAAGGCTTAAGCAGCACTCTCTACACACACTTTGCGTTTGCAAATGAGTCCAGTAGTCACGCTCCTTTTAGACTTGGTTTGGTCTCTACCGACTCCTGAGGGAAATACCCGTCTCTTTAGCTGCTACATGCTCCAACTGTGCCTGCTGTTTGCTGCTGAACAGGTCGTGTACCAGAACCGGATAGTAAATGTGTTGCAAAACCAAAACTACGATCTAAAAGAGGTTAAAAAGCTCTGTGGAGCTTCAGCGTGTTCATCACAAAAGTGATACCAAAAGCTTAGCATGCCATGAATCAATGTAGCTTTAAACTTCAACCACATTTACTTCTATATTTATATTATATATGTATTTATTAACTTCTGGTCACTGTTGTCCAAATCATTCTATTAGCCTTTAGATTGATTCATTACTGTCAGTTTACCAGTGAACTAAAACTGATAATGAAAACGTACCTGAGATATGTCATCCCTCACCAATGCATTGCCTAAAATTCACTTCACTACACGTTGTGACTGAGGCCATTTTGAAATCTCTCCTCTGTGGTGCATTCAAGAACAGCTGCTAAAAAACAATCTAGCGGTGATGAGTAGTTCCAGTATGCTGAGTTCCACAACATCAGATAATCTTTGCTAAAAGTTTAAAAAGGACACAAATGAATTCAGTAGTAACTCTGAATAACTACATTTACTCCATATGTTGGCGTATCAAGACACAACATTAGACAGGTGGCGCCACCTGGTGGTTGCAAAGTGTCTGCTGTGGAAAAGGTCTAAACAACTGTAGTCCAAATCCACCTTCATCACCTCAGGTAATTTCTTCGCCTTGAATCCGGACTCTCAGTTGACGTGACTAAACTTTAAACTCTAGCACCATTTCTTCTGAATACTCAATCTGCGTTGACTCTAAATGAAATGCATCAGCTCTTAGTGGGTTTCCTTCATTACATCTCTATCAATCACTGAGGAGGAGGTGAAGATAACCCAATAAAGGAGAAGAAAATGAACGTTTTCAGAGTTTTCCACCATCGGTCTTAAGGCGGAACAGGCAGCCTTGATCAGATGATTCAGAACATCTGGTGTCACCTCTAAGGAAAGTGTCCAATGTGTTTTCATAAAATAAGCTTCACTGAGCTGCAACCTTGTGCAGAAATAATGCTCAGGTTGACGTACAAAACATATTTTGAGGTTGCCACAAATATGAAGGCCTTTTTTTAAAGTTGGTGCATGAAAAGGAAATGCCTTGGCTTCCTTTCTAATGAAAGCGACTCTGCCCTTGACTTCAATAAATGTTGATTTCTTAACTTTTTGTTTCTGGCACAAATACGTGACAAGGATTAAAAGAACTCTCTGTGAACACAAATGAATGAATGACAAAGAAATATACAGCAATTCTTTGAGGAAAAACATCCCTCTCTGATCTTCTGAGACTGCCAGGTCTCATCGAGCTTCATCAGCACTCAGTTCAGAAAGATGCTCTATAAAATCCTCTTCTCTTCTCCGATTGGATTTTCTCTTTTGTGTTTCATCTTCGAGTGACAAGAAGCCCTCATTCGTTTATACGGCACAACTGACACCTCAACCTGATTTGAACGATTTGCTGAAACATTTTCTTCTCCCCAAATCTCCTGGATCTACGTGTTGTGACTTTTTAGAGACTGCTGGCCTCAAAAAAAGAGAATAAACGTTGGATGGAGCCGGACATGCGAAGCCTTTGGTTCAAGTGTATTCTGGTATTCTGTCCCTTCAATAGATCCATCTCTCAATTCTGTGTACTCTCAGCTGACTCCAGCAGAGGGCCCCATAACAACCCCAGAAGTTCAGAAGAACATGGCTTTTAATGGTTAAACACCGAATAAGCAGCACAAGCATTAAAGAAGTGGTGGACAGACAGTAATCTCATAAGATGCTGATTGATTAGAAATGTGATTAAATCTTTTTCTATCAAGCAGAACTGACCATTCTTTGTAATATATCCAGTATTTTTGTATTGATTCATTATTGTTTTTTTTGTTTTTTAAATGAGAATGTGCTATTAGTCATTACTGGAAATGAGACTTCTCTGTTATTACAATAATGTAATGTCAAATACACTAAAATCCCTCAATCTAATGATTTCATGTTGACTTAGTTGAGTTTTTTACTTTACCACAACAACAACAACAGGCTTGAATGTGCTTCACTGGACTTCCCATTGTACTGAAGTGTTTATTGCTGTGCTTATTTGTATGTATGTATGTGTTCAAAAGTGGGATATGAACAGTGTGGACAGGGTTGCAGTCATTGGTGCATGTTTTGTTGTTTATTGTCTGCGGAAAAAAACAATACCATCACGATGTTGAATGAAAAAAAACAGCTTTAATCATCTTATTGTTATTCAACTCAACAGCGAGAGGGCTACATATATCACGATGAAGATTTAGGAAAGATACGCATTTCTTTGTATTCTAGCCAACTGCTTATGAAATTAATTCTATCTGAAGATTCCTACAGAGTATTATTATTATTGTTGCTTTTATTATTATCATTATTGTAATCATAGTAATTAGTCTGGATTGTTAATTTTTTTTTTATCACTGTTCCTGGTAAATAACTGCACACCATTTTAGATTAAGTTAAAATAATATAGAAGAAATTCCTTTTATTGTCATATTTGTCTTTTTAAAATTAAATTAAGTCACTTGTTTATTTCTCACGGAAGCGCACGAGAACAGATGTGTGCGTAACGCAGAGTTCCTCGGACAAAAAAAACAACGTCATTATCTCATAAATCAAACATGAACTTTTCATAAAATATATAATTTTGGACTCTGAAACTAAAAACGCTCGACACTGAACTGGATGGCACCGACCTGTGCTGAGGAGGGTAACGATCCCCGCAGAGGCTTCCACCTGACTGTGAGTCTGAGCTTCACACTAACAGAGGTGAGTCCGCTGTGAGTCTCACTGGACCGGAACAGAGACCTTCTTACTCCCCGTGGAGACATCAAACTTGGACAGGATTTATTAGCGTCAGTGCTATTAAGTTATTATCACAGTTTTAAAAAAACAACTTTATTATCATTTCAATTTCTGAGGATACATTCTGGCGGAGCGCTTTTCTGGGTGTTGCTTTACGCCTCGCTTGTTCGGACTAAGGATTTGATTTGAAAAAGTCGCGTGCAGGATTATTTTTTTTAAGACACTTTCCTTTATTATTTTTATTTTCCACTGAGAGATCAGAGGATGGTTTGTGTATCAGAAGCCGCTGGACAGAAGAGGAGCGGATATTAATCATCTGTTCAATCTATCTGTGGGGGGAGAAAAAAAATGGAAAACTACACGACGTGGAGTAATTTCACCCAAGTTCTGTCGGAGCTGGACGGGACGGGCGGCGAGGGAGAGAAGGAGGACGACGACGAGGAGGACGGCGGGAGCGGTGGAGCAAACGGGGGACTGCGCGTCCTCGTCGGCTGCGTCCTCTTCCTGCTCATCGTGTCCACGCTGCTCGGGAACACGCTGGTGTGCGCCGCCGTGGTCAGGTTCCGCCACCTGCGCTCCAAGGTCACCAACTTCTTCGTCATCTCGCTGGCCGTGTCTGACCTGTTCGTGGCCGTGCTGGTGATGCCCTGGGAGGCCATCACCGAGGTGACCGGCACGTGGCTGTTCGGACGGTTCTGCGGGGTCTGGATCGCCTTCGACATCATGTGCTCCACAGCCTCCATCCTGAACCTGTGCATAATCAGTGTGGACCGCTACTGGGCCATCGCCAGCCCGTTCAAGTACGAGCGGAAGATGACTCACCGGGTGGCGTTTGTCATGATTGGGGTGGCGTGGTCGCTGTCCATCCTGATCTCCTTCATCCCGGTGCAGCTCAACTGGCATCAGGTCGGGGAGGAGGAAGAAGAGGCGATGGAGGAAGTGATGGAGATGATGGTGGCCAGTGGCAGGAATTTCACAAACAGCAGCAACCTCAACGCCAGCACCGCCGCCAAGAGCTGTGTCGCCAACCTGAACAAAACCTACGCCATCTCCTCCTCCCTCATCAGCTTCTACATCCCAGTGGTGATCATGATCGCCACCTACACCCGGATCTACAGGATCGCTCAGACCCAAATCCGCCGGATCACGTCTTTGGAGAGGGCGGCTGAGCAGGCGCAGAACCAAGGCCACGGAGTGAACCGGAACCAGCAGCAGCACAGGCCCAACGATGAAGCCTCACTGAAGTCGTCGTTTAAGAAGGAAACCAAAGTCCTGAAGACACTCTCCATTATCATGGGGGTGTTTGTCTTCTGCTGGCTGCCGTTCTTTGTCCTCAACTGCACGGTGCCGTTCTGTGACCCGCCCTGTGTCAGCGACACCACCTTCACCGTCTTCGTCTGGTTCGGCTGGGCCAACTCCTCCCTCAACCCGGTCATTTATGCATTCAACGCAGACTTCCGCCGGGCCTTCGCAACCATTCTCGGTTGCAACCAAATGTGCTCCAACAACGCGGTGGAAGCTGTGAACTTCAGCGACGAGCTTGTTTCTTACCACCACGACACGACGCTCCACAAGGAGACGCTGGTGCCCATGCAGCCGCAGCAACATCCACGCAACATTAACGTCGGGTCCGACCACCTGGAGGACATGAGCCCACAGTTTGACGAGGAGTCGATCATCTCCAATGGTTCCCGGAGCCACAACAGACTGCTGCTGCTTCCCGCCACCGTCCAGCTCGAGGATGACCCGGAAATCTCCTTGGAAACCATCACGCCGTTCACCTCAGCGGTGGGGCTTGAGAGTGATGCTCTGTTACCAGGACAAGTCCACCAGGATGACTAGGACAGGAAGCGCATAGAGCTGGCAGCCATAACGAAACAGGAAGTTATCCTGTGTTGCTTTTACTCTCAAATGTTTGCTTTTTATTTAATTTGAAATAATGGAGGACTTTGAGGAAACATATACCACAGGAGAGCCTCGACTGTATAAGCTTCAGATAAAATGCCAATATCAGAATTTACAGATTCTTTTCCATGGGACTGCTGGATGGTTTTGTTCAGTATTTGTGTTTGCACTTGTTGAAATGGAAGCAGATTTAGTTTGATTTAAATAGACCTACTTGACCCAGTAAGATAAGAGATTAAAGGAGCTATATTTAACGTTGCGAACAAGTCACTCTCCCTCTGGGTGTGTTGCTATCCAAGCTTCTCTTTTTGTTGTTCACATAGCCGGGCCGGCCGTTAGTGTTTTTAGTGCATGATTGTGCATATTAGTGCACGTGAGCGTGCCCCACTAGCTCACTGCCACCGCTCTTCACGGCTCTCATACGGTGGTAACGGCCGATAACACTGTCCCAACCGACAGCACAGTTTTGGAAGCGTAGCACCCACCGCCTGGTTCCCCCTCAGGTACACACTGCTGGCTCTGTCAGCTCTTTTGTCGTTGTCTGCACTGTTAGTGCTGTTAGCACCGTTAGCTGTGAGCAGGAGGCTCGCCCTCACCATGTTGAGAGCCTTTGAGAGGAAATCAAAATGCTCCCAATCTCGTATCTTGCGCCTTTTAAATAATGATTTATTTTTTTTTCAGACATCAAACCGGAGTTATTACACTGAAGCAATAAATGTTTCAATTATTCAATTATTCTGCACTGTATAATATCTGCTATTTTCATGAAGGAAAGGGTGAATACAATTTGAAGGTTACGTTTTAAGTCCAGTGAGACATCAAGATGTGTTGTTTCAGGCTCCACTTCTCCTGTGAAGGACGAGCCTCTGGGGTGGAGCAGGCCTTGACAAACTGTTATGAAGTGTTCAGTGTCGAAATGCAGAGTGTGAAGAAGGCCTGAAATGGAACAGAGCTGTCAAAATATACCAAGAACCTACTTTTTTACCTTGTGTTAATAGAATTAAAAGAAGGAAACGGCAAAGTTCAAAGGCAGCTTTAAAGGACGATGCCAGTATTTTGGCTTCTTTGAGCATTTGACTCAATATTGCCTCTATTTCAAATGATAAACAACTCATCATTTAGAGGTTATCTGCTTTCCAGAGGGAAGGTCACTTAATTCATTCCGGCGAAAATTTGATTTCCAAAGGGTAACCAGATCAATTTCACTGTAATTTACATATTTAGTATTTAACATTGCTGTCCTGTGGAGTTGCAAGCAAGGACAACGATGTGAGAACTGAGAGACGGCTGCTGCTACAGCAACCTCTTTGACCAAATCTTCTTTCAGGTTTCTTACAACACAGTTCATCGGCGCAATCGTTTTGGTTGTTGATTATCATTTCTCAGGTTTTCACTTGAATGTAATTACACCCAAAACAATGAAAGGTGACTGTCGCTGTGCTTGTCGCTGTAGTGTTCCTGGTATTACACGAGTGTTCGGGCGAACACCGATTACAATACTTGCCCCCCCCCCCCCACCATCGTTTTACTCATTTATGTGTATCAATGCCCTCGTTCAACAAATAAAAACGAATCTAATTTGCATGTTACTAAGAAGCAATCTGTAAACATTTGGTACAAGCGGTGCGGAACACGGAACACAATCTGGTCACAGCCAGAATGCGTTGCCAGGTGGAAAGCTGCGGCCCCGCAGCGGAAGCTGAACAAGGGAGGCCAGACACACAACCAGCCAACGTTAAAGATCAACTTTAGATAATCCACAGGTATTAAATGTCATCGATGAACATTTCTTTCCCTGTAAAATGTCCGGTGTAACATTGCCTTTGATATAAGTTTATTAACTTGTGGGGAAATGTCCTCACTGTGGCATCGCTTACTGAAGGATGACCTAATCTGAACAAATATCTTCATCTTCAGTGTTTTCTTTAACTAAGTGAAATCTGAGGCAGTCAACAGTAAAAGGAAATCAATCTAAAAAATAATGGTTTTGTTGGTGGTAATTCTATTATATATGGAATTTGTAGATATTGAGCTGAAATGCAGAATCATGGACATGGTCCTTTTAAGAAGATGATCAGATTTGCAACAGGTTAGTTCATAATGTTCTTATGTGCTTAACGTATAAAAGGACGGATGAGGTTGCTAATGAAGGTTGGTGTCATCAACAGGAACATTTCCCATGAGGGTGTGTCCAATCTCAGCTGCTCCATCACCTCACCACACTCCATTCTTGTTTGTTTTTTTGCGTAAGTCTTGCATAAGAAAATTAAAAGTCATTATCAAGGAATTACTGTGAAAGCCATTTTAATATTAATGCAGGGAACATAATCGCTGTTTAATACGCTTCTTACAAACCTCTGAGGAACATTACAGATCGGACAGAACTATTAAAAACCACTCTAAGTGATGAAGGACAAAGCGTTGAACACAGCTAAATACTAGAGCATTATGTTGTATCAAGACAAAGAAATTCAGGCACATCGGAGCCAAACAGAAACCCGTTTGCAGTTAGTAGAGGCTTGTCTCAAGCTGCAGCAGCAGGATGCTTTATGTTCCTGCAAAGCTCTGGAGGGCTGGAAGGGGAGCTCAAGAAGTCTGGTCAGGTAACCTCTGAGTGACCGACGAGCAACCAGCCTCCTGCTGCAGATACATTACGCTGCATTTCTGCTGTTGTTCTCTGAGACAGGACACCATTTGACACCCCCGCTCTGTTTGATGGAGCAACGAAAAAAATCATTTGGAGGAGAGAGGAGGATCTCACAACTTTTACCCTGCAGTTTTATAACTTTTGTGACATTCCCACCATGTCCTTTAACACCAAATTTAACACGTTTAAAGAACAATACAACTACAAGAGATATGCAAAAAATGTAATATGTATTGCCATCAGTGGAAACATATCTGTGGATGTTGAATGAGAGAAAAAGCTGCAGATGATGATGAGACTTATAGTAAACTAAACCTGTGGGTATGTGTTGTGGTGACGTGAGATTTCACATGAATGTTTTTGGACTGATGATATATTTCAGAAGTCTGCTACAGAAAGTAACTTTTGTTTGGGGTCGCAGACGCCACAGCTGTAAAGCCTTTTAAACAGCACTCCCCCAACTCTGTCAATAACAAGTCTGACCTCTCTGGGGTCCACACAGAAGTGACGTCACTATAGATAACCTACTTTACACTTATTTGTATGTAAATTACTTTACGAGCTTCTAATTCTTACATAACTAAAAAGAAACCTCTATGGAGATGATGATGGACTTGATGATGAAATAAAAACAGAACTATAGATGAAAAAAAAAGCGTGAAGCGTGTTTTTATTTTTCCAACATCTCTCTGCTTGCTCCTTTAATCTTCAGTCAGTAGTGGAGTTGAAACGGAGCGGAGGCACCTGGGGGCCGCCAAGGGGCCGACACCCTGAACCCCACAGCTGTCTCCTACAGGTTCAGCTGTTCAGACTCACACTACATCTGTATTACTGAGAGAGATGAACATTTCAAGTGTTGAAGGTTTAGGTTGTGGCTCACAATTGAGTGGAGCTATATATTATATACTTCAGTAAATTACATAAAACATAAAGAGCGTGGAGGTTGTGGTGGAGCGTTCAAACCAACGACATTATTGTTCTTTTATATTATTGTTCTTTTTTTATTCTGACCACAAGCTTTCCCCAGACTTAAGTACAAATTAACCAAACCAGATAACCAGACCTTAACAGACACACTTCTGTTAACAGACAATAAAGATATATTCTATTCTATTTATTCTATTGTAGGTAGGGAGCTGCGATTGATTTTTTTTATTAGGACGGTTCCTAACTGAGTGCTAGCTAGTCAAATTCTCTAAATGAAAGGGTGCTTCAATGCTTCCTTTCTTATCTCCTCTAGCAAAGGATACACTGGACCATACTTTACCAAAGAAAGGAGATAATGCCATCCCACAATTCCTTGCGGCAGCAACATTTAAAGCGACTGGCATTCCACTGTTCATGAAAACAAACAATATGCCTATCTTGCATAGACTTAACAATTATATTTAAACAGTCATGTACTAATTGGGATATCAACAAATTTGAGTGGACTCTAACAAACATATTGATTGACCAATTTTCTATTTATTTATTTCAAACATGTAATACATATATAAAAAACTAAACTAAACGGCCGTGGTTATTGCTCACAGTGAGGAGATAATGTTTTTTCCCCCCTCATACAGTTATGTACAGAGAGAAAAAAATCCAAAATAGTAAACACAAACACAGTGGAGTGTTTTCATATCAGTGCTGCATCACAAAGTCACCTCATGCCCACAGGAGGGATGTGGAAAATTAAAAACATATCTTAAGCTGACAAACTTGGCCCGTTCTTTAATAACAGGCCCAAATGTAATCACAAAAGCATCCACTGTGGAAATATCAAGATACATACAAAATACACACTCACACTGTTTTTAATGAGACCATTGAGACCAGAGTGTTCTCTTTTCTGTCGTTCTCCCGGCACGGAACATTTTCACACTTCTCTCTGTCTTCATCCTTTCCTATTTGGCTTCATGTGTGCATAAAGGTCACTGTGTCTTCACATTGTCTCTCTATCCACCTGTGAACAGGACAGAGAACTACATGTGATGATGTTTTCAGAGGCTCAGTAGAATTCAAAGCACATTTGTTACTGCACACGAGGCAATTTCTGCACACACAGATAAAATAAATAAAATAAATAAAATAAATAAAATAAATAAAATAAATAAAATAAAATAAATGAAATAAATGAAATAAATGAAATAAATAAAATAAATAAAATAAATAAAATAAATAAAATAAACATATTTGAATGTGCTTGAACCACATTGAAATACAGAGTAGCTGCCAATCCAAGCCTTTTTCTGTCCTTAATGCCATCATGGCCTTTATTTATTAGCATATTTAATTGTCACCTTTCTGCATTTAATGGCTAAACTGATTTTTTTGATGACTGAATGTTAGAAAGGCTAAAGGAAGGATCTGATTTTTACAATGTCCCTCAGTTTAAATAAGCAGGATTTTAACTAGTGACAGAGAAAATTGTAAGATTTTTTGACCAATTGACATTTAAACACTAGAAAAAAAACTGGCGAACTATTACATTGAATTTTCTGGCACAGATACTAATGAGAACACATTTCTCCACAGATCCATTGACTCTCTACTGTCAAAGGAGGAAAGTGACACTGCTTCATCAGAGCATCACTCTGCACATGTAACCCTCCCGCCAGAACACCAGTGTGCAGCTACATTTGGAGGTCGAGAGTAGAACCACTCTGCCAGGCAGAAACCGGTAGTAAAGTACCCTGCTTCTGTTTGTAAGCTCTATAGTAATCATGTATAATGTTCGCAATGTTCATATTCCACAACTCTATGATTATCTCCTAAATCCTGTGATGTCAGGGTTATCATTTACCAGAACAAGCTCATTCTACTCTCTCAACACACACACACACACACACACACACACACACACACACACACACACACACACACACACACACACACACACACACACACACACACACACACACCACACCACACCATCTCCCTGCCTCCCCTTTCCTTTACCTTTAGATCCTTTTAATAAACAGCTGCTGTTAAAATGCAATCTGCTTCAGGCTCTCTCCGGATAATAAATGATCAGGTCACCACCCTGCATTTAAACCTGGTATTTGTCTGCATACTCGATATCTCCTGTCTGCCCACATAGTGAATTTATTCTGTTTTTGGTAAAGCATTATTTAAAGCTGGTGAGGAAACACCTTCCAGTGCTTTCACATCATAAAACAGAAGGAAAGCACAGACCGGTGACGTTGTCCTGCTGACTGTGCCGTTCCAGTGAGCATGGACAAACAACACATTGTGTCTTTTAATTTGGGAGGACTTGTTGAGACACACAAGCAGTCATGTGAGTATGCGAGGCAAGGACATTTGACCTTTCACTATACAAAATGTGAATACATAAAACGCATACAGCAGCGGAAATATAGGGGAATATAACAAACTGAACGCTAAGCAGATTTTTACAGACCGATGCAGATGTGGACTTTTGTGTGGAGCAGAGCTAATTGATGAGAATATGCTACTGGGTGAGTTGAAAATGTTTCAACTTCAGCAAGAAGTAAACTAAATGTTCAAAAATGAATTTGAGATCAGGCAGCGTCTGAGCTGTTGCATCATTGGTGCGTATGCTGCTACTATAGCTGTCAGCTACAGATAACTGTACAGGCAGTAAATTAACATTTTGTGCCAAATAAACATGCAGAAACACTCAGCTGTTTAATTTGCATGCAAACTGCTGCAAAACTATTCCCGCCACATTTGAGAAGGAGTTGGATTTTTGGGTTTATAAAATGTGTGTCTGTGGTCTGGTGACGTTGGTTCACAGGGTTGGATGATTTGCCCTCTCCCTCTATGACTCTCCTATAGAGGGGACTGCGATGTCTGTTGTCGTGGCGATGATGTTCCTCAGATGATGATGAGGTGAACACTGAAGATGTCATTTGAGCTGCAATGCAGAGCTCAAGTCAAGAAGTCGATAATGAAACAGCAAACTGCTTCCAAGACTAATCAGTGTCCATTCAATATTTACGCTATTCACTTAGATATGATAACGAAACAAACATTATTTTTAATGGATTGTACATTTATGGCAGGCAGAATAACAAAAGTCGTTAAAGTATAGTTACATAAATATAAGTTATGCTGAATTTTCTTTATTTCTGCTCCGCTTTTTTTTTGCCCCATTCATCTCTTGCAACTGAATGATTGACATCTATAACGTCTCAATCTGACCCAAATGTTAAGTCATGTAATGTTAACGATACATGACTTTGATAAACTGCCTTTATACTGAAAGCTGTCACTAGATGTAAAATGTGCAGCTGCAGAAGTATTCCTCAGTGACTGGGCTGAAAGAACTTCTCACCCAAATCTAATAGTTGAATTTTCAGATTCCACTCATTTACTCCCACACAGACACACACAACCTCAGCTTCAGCATTTAAAACATGTCATTGGATTAACTTCTGTGAAAGTCATTGCTTTGAGCAAACAAATATTTAGGCATCAGTGGCTCTGCTCACAGTCTTGTCTTAAAAGAAGATAATTATGACGCTATGTTTCTGCTTCCACTGTGTCCTAGTAACACAGGGAGCTATAAAAGCTTCATTAGATCTATATATTTGCAGCACAGCTCCGCCAACCTGAGCATTAGTGAAAACACCTCCTTGAGCGTGCATGGACGTCCATGGTCATGTATTAATGTTGATCACACTCCCACACTGCACTTTGTGAAACTGTGGATCCTGAACAAATGCTGTGATTAAACATCCAAAAGATGTTGAAGTCGATTTAAATCTTTATTTGAAAAGGAAACGTATCGGCCTCGTGGAAGGAACGGGTGAAAGCGCTTGAGAAACATTTGAGTCTACACTTCAGAATATCTGGCTGCGTGTTCGTTCCCTGTAATCACACAGCGCCATACCTTCATTCTGGATTCAACATTTAAATAACAGAGTGAAGCAATTCATTGGAGATTGGTGAGGCAGTGATGAGGGTCAGTCAGACAGTTGTCATAGAAACATCCGTTATGGTCCTCAGGGAGGACTGCTCGAATATATTCATCCAGCGCTACATTTGCAAATCTCTGGTTTCTCCTCTTTTTATGCATTTTATGCAAAACACCAGAAATGGGAAAAACAAATATTTAAAGTCCAAATAATCATATTGGTGTTACTAATTATGAATAAAACAACTACTTTTAGAGTTTTACACACCTAGTTAGTAGAAATGGAGCTGTTTGTCATCTTTGCAAAAGTAAAAAGTAAAAGTGTTCAGCCTTTTTAGCCTCTTTTAGCATGTCGTTTTGGTTTTACAGCAGATTTTGAATGGTCAAGTCTCAGCGTTCTGATCAATACTCTTTCTAGGAGCAGACAGCAGTTTTCAGTGTTAACTTTTCAAATACTAACTCTACACTACCTGCTCTACAGCACCGAACAGCAGACAGACACAGCTAACGAGCTGCTGAATCTAATATGACAGCAGCTAAAGAGGGACATATTTTTCAAAAAAAAGGTGGTAGAGACCAAACCAGAGCTAAAAGGAGAGTGAATACTGTACTTGTTGCTGCCAGGCGGTGTCGTGAAAATGATCCATAGTTTGTACGGTGAGATTGGAGAAAAGTAAAACAAGTGATAGTCCTGCAGCTAGAAGGTCTCAGTGGTCCTAAAGGCGCAAAGCAATAAGGGCTTTTTTCTGTCACGGTCCGGAGAGCAGGCAATGGGACGGACCCAAATGTAGAAAATGATGAGGAGGCAGCAGAATCTATGCAATGATTTAATAGAAAGACTTACAGGCTTTAGTCCAACAAAACAGCAGCAAAAGGACTTACACATTGCACATTGCACATGCTGGTGCAGTCTATCTGTTGTATCTATCAATAAAAGGCTGTTGCGTTAACTCCTGAACCGGGTTCAGAAACATCCAATTTACCTTGAATAATATTTTGGAGGAAACCAAATGCCACTTAATAAGTTACATTTTCAGTTTACTGACAAAACGTTCACATTGATTCTTGATTCACTACTTTCTTCGTTGTGGTACTCACTTTTCTATTTTTTTGTGGTTAGACAAAATACTTAAAGGTCTTAACTACTAGTTGTAATATAACTGGCGTTGCGCACTCAAAATGAAATGGTAATTGCTCAGACCAAATAGTTACATAGCCTATATAAGAATACTTTCTGTGCAAATAAAAGGCAGAGAAGACGTATGTCATGAACTTGAACATCTCAAACTCAGCAATTCTTATTTCAGGCAAGACATGTGACATCCTTCACACCATTACCAGTTTATATATGCCAACAGAGAACAGCTCTCTCAGCTTTCAATGATTTTTTTAAAGACAGCCAGCTCCTTTACAGTCACTATCCCATTCTCTTTCAATTTCACCTCCTTTATATTGCCCTTTTGTCTACACACACACACACACACACACACACACACACACACACACACACACACACACACACACACACACACACACACACACACACACACTCAAGGTGGTAGTTTGGTGTCATAATCAATGCAGTAATCACGGCAGAGGAGGTGACGAAGGAGATGGAGCGCTGATTGCGGCCACCTCTCAACGACTGTTGAAAACCAGAAAGTGGAGACCTCTGTTTGCTGTCAAGGGCTCCAAGTAATTACCTGCTCATCTTGCTCACAGACAAACACACACACACACAGACAAACACACACACACACACACACACACACACACACACACACACACACACACACTCGTGCAGACTGTTGGATACAAGATAGTGACCTCGCAGGCGCTCCGTCAGGTTTTCAGTCTTGTGGGAGAAATGAAACAGAAATGTAAAAAGGAGACTTTGGTAGCAGGTTGGGGGAAACGTGTTGAAATTAAGCCTCCAAGAAAACAGGAACAACCCCTGCATAATCCATCAGAATATGACCATATTTTTGATGTTTAGGAATACTCCTGCCACTCCAGTGAAGATGTGTCTGAGGCGGAGGTTGAATTACCATACCGGGATGACAGTATTTAATGATGTTGCGCATGCTTTGAGGCGAGAATTAATGTGTGGAAGCTCTCCAAAAATATCCGGTGTGCCGTTTGAAAAGGTAATGAAAATATCTTTGTTTGGAACAACACAATTTGGCACGTTTGCTCTTAATGACTTTTTCGGTTTTGCACATTGGACTGTTTGCTCAAACAGATGAAGTGTTTCTTTTTCTAATCAGCTCTCTTGATTGAGTATGTTTCTGGAATCCACCAACAGGAGGCAACAGAGTCACAGCTGCCGATCTGTTCTCCAATGAATTGGGACATGTTCCTCTCATGCACACACTACCTATTGTACACAAAAAGTCTCACACACACACTGACCAGAGGTTTTTTTTCTCTTTCTATTGCTTCCACTTGGTCTTGTATCGTTAGGTCTAATTGAATCCTCCATTAGATTAAACATCCATACCACTTTTAATTTCCTATTTTGGAGAAGTTTGAGTGTTCCACTCTGTCAATGCGTTGACAGTGAACACAATCTATAGACATGTATCACTGTTATTTTCCTCTACCTATACAGTACCCAGCATTCACTTACAATGCCTGTGTCTTGTATACAAGCCAGCTCTGAGCCCATGTATTTGATTTCAGGTAGGGTCGGGTTGCGGGTCTTGATAAGGGAGTGGGTCTGGTCCAGAATTAACTGTGCGGTTGGTTCCAGGGTTGAAGTGAAAAATCTAGCAGCAAAGAAGTCAGATAATTGGTGGAGGTGATGGAGACCAAATCACAGCTAAAATGTAAGTGAAGATTGGACGTAATTCATCAGGTGGACACGAGCACCACTCCACTGGGATGATAATTTAGCTCTGCGTCAGGATGTGGAAGTAATTTTACTAACATGCAGCCAGAACACACAGGCTGATAATATCCTCATATAACGGTTCATATCCTACCAAAGGTTACTCTTCATTTTCCTACGAAAGCTTGCAACGTGTTCATTTCAGCTTGTTACATGAATATGGCCTTTTCAAAATAAATTTCCGTCTTGAAAGGAAACTCAGTGACGTTTAGGCAACAAAATCACATAGTTAGGTTAAGGAACAGTTCGTCGTGTCGCTTAAAATAACCACAGAAGTGCCGTCACTGAAGTACGCAAGTTCTGCGACAAAAACATCGACACTGACTTCTAGTTTCAAACGGAGAACGAACAGAACCGAAAGATCACTGTTCGGTTGACCCGTCCACCTCCCCTCCTGTCTTATACTTCCTAGTTCAAGATAATGTGGATAACATACGGACAAATGTGTGGGATATCTACGTATTACTGTGCGTTATTTTTTTGTAGGTCTTGCTACGATTGCTGGATGAGACCAGCCTGTGTCAGACCATGTGTCGGCTTATTTCGGAGTTCTTCAGCCCGCTGGGCGCCTAAAAACAAAGAATGCAGCATTTAGTAAAAGATTGAATGCAGCATTTTATTAGCAATCCAGTGTGATACCACTAATTTGACAAAAAAAGTAATCTTCCACTATGTGTAAACACCTTAAATGTGAAATTTGTCTCTCTCTGGTGTAAAAACCATCCAAAGAAAAGATGGAGAACTGAGAGGGGATGATAACCATCTCAGTTCTACACATTAGTTCCTCCCCCCTCTATGGGTCGTACACAAACCCTGACGCCACTGATCTGCTTTTGACAAAACTTGTGAAAATGATGCTTCTCCTCGATACCCGCTGACGCTGCTCGACTCGAGAGCAAAGTGTCCTGGCAGCTGAAAACAAGGTGACATATTTGTTCCTGATTGGCCCAGACTGGGTGGAACAACATGTTTACCGTTGTCGTCTTGTTTTCAGAACATCCTTCTCTCGCCAAGCAGATTTTTGGCAGCGTGCGCCGGCAAAAGGGTCGTCTTCGGATCTCCAGCAACCCCTGAGCTGAATGAGAAGGAGCCGGGCGGCGAAGACAGGGTGTCGACGGGGGGTTAAGCTGTGACCCAGATTCCTCCACGATTCTTTGTCCTGGAGGAGAGAGAAGATTCTCCTCATTCATCTCGCTGAGGGCCGAGATACTTATTGTTATAAAAGCAGCGACAGAGGGAGCGAGAGAGAGAGAGAGAGAGAGAGAGAGAGAGAGAGAGAGGCCAATAGAAAAAGTGACTTTGAGTTTCGATGTTCTTTCATGCGACAGGTCATGCATTATGGATTATTTTGGGGATACATTGTAAATGAGACGCTCACAAGCTTTTTTTTGTTGATACTGTATTTGTTTATCTCTCATTCTATGAGCTGTAGATTTGTGCTGTAAAGGTCACTGGCTCTGCAGGAGCTCATGTCACATTCACAGTCAGGAGGAACAGCCAATTGTGGTTTCTTTAGTGCTTCAACATATTCACCAAAGCCATCTCAGCCATGTCACTTTTAACATGTAGTTCAGAGCTGCAGGCTTTGCTTACAGACGCTTCAATCAAGTTACCATACTACCACACGAGATATGACTGCATGCATATCATGAAATGATCATGTTGTCTTTTGCAGGCATAAATTAGACTGAGCGTATAACAAACAACGAAGAGAAAAAATAAATCAATATTTGCTGTATTTAAACTGAAAAACAGCAGACTTACAGTATAGCATCATGCATTGGGTTCGACAACTCAACTGCATGGGTTAATTTATTTAAAAAACGTAAAACATTTTAATTATTTCGAGAGAGTCTAGCATGACACATAAACCACATAAAAACCTGTTGTTTGTCACCTTCAGACTATAAGGGACGAATAAGTTCAAGTACTGAAGTCCAGTATTGTTTCTCTTTGGGCGGTGAAAGTGAATCTGGGCACAATGATGTATGAGAGCTCAAGATCAGTGAACTCAGGAGCAAACGAGATCTAATGGAAAGTTATCGGAGCTTCACAGCACCTCGAGAATCGTCTTTAAAGACCAAGATTTTTATTAACAATAACCATTTTGTAATATTTTGTTGTCTTTTACCTCGAAAGCATTTATTTTTGCATCACTGATGTTGAATCCTCCTTCTATCTCCGGCTCCCTTTCACCGAGACTTGCAGTCGCATTGAGCTGCTGATGTGGTTGTTGTGGGTTTAAATTTTTAATGATTGTTTTGTTCCAGGGCTTCTTTACAGTCGAGTGCTTCTTGCTGGCTTTCAAAACCTGACTATTTTGTACAATCATGAATTTGTTTTTGATTTATAGAATGCTCTGACTCTGAAGAGCAGATAGTATTTAATATTTTCTGATAACATTGCCGCCTATAATTTTTTTAATGAATCCTGAATATCATATAATGACAAGCTGTTGTAGTATATGACGGATAATCAATCCCAATCTCTGCACCAGATTCACCGTAGTGTCATGAATTATTTTTTTCATATCTTGTACATCTCGCTCTCATTTTCATTTATCTGCACTGTTTGTTGTCTGAACATTACTTGCAGCTGTCTGACGCTTTTCCAGAGCTGTCTATTTAAAAAAACAAAAAACAAAAACACTGACAACCAGATGCTCCAAACGGACCCAAGGAACACAATACATTGTGATCAATATAGTGTATTTAAAAAAGATGTACTGTTCATGTTCAAATGAAATACAAGCATGGTGTCTTCGTGTTTACATCACAATCCTTGCAACCTTAGAACACTAATACTTTTATCATATTTATTTTTTTTTTTCTGCAGTTGAAGCATTTATGCAGAATCTTATAAAAAAAGAGTTTTGTTCTCGAGATGAACGACACTGAGGCATCCAGACCCCTGAGATGTCATCAGTGTCCTACAGAGTGTGAAACCTTGGCAAGTGTGTCCATTGTCCTCTCTCTCTCACACACACACACACACACACACACACACACAAATATATAGGGTTTTGTCAGGAGGGGTAAATGTGGGAGGTGTTTTTGGTTTTTGGGTGGGCAGTTCTTCGTATAGTCCTCCTCATTCCCCAAACCCCCCCCCCCCCCCCCCCCCCCCCCCTTCCTTCCACCCTCTCCTCCTTTATCCTCGTCTTCTCCCCTCTTTTATCCAAGTGTTTGTGGTCCCCACATTCCCACAGCGACTCTGAGCCGTGGAACGTCACATGGTAAGAACACCGGGCCTCTGCTCACACTGAATAACAAACCCTAAAAACACTAAACTACTCTGCATTTCTGCGTCTTCCTAAAGCTGTCAAGCCAAATATTAGAGCGCGAGAGACAAAGAAGAAAGACTTATTTTTTTGTCATGACTTATTGATGAGGGGTGCATTTGGAGCGGTGGGGGGTGTGCATGGAAGGGGAATTATTTTTGTTTTGGTGCTGTGTGTCTTTGTTTTCTATCTCCCAGAAACTCCTTTTTTAAAAACGTTGCAGTGGAAAGCCGTTTCATACTGCCAAAGGATGTGATTGTTTTTCTTTTATTATTCTTATTTCAAGATGAACATGAACTTCTGAAAAGAAATCCTGAATATGTTAGAGGAGGATCTGAAGGAGGAAAAAAAACGGCATCGCCTCAAACCAGTTTGAGAGAAAAAAAAGGAACACTATTATATATAAAGTTGAATATGTTATAGAAGTAACAGTAACTACAGCTGCTGAAGTCAGTCTAGTGGCCTCACTTTCCTCTTTTATAAGAAGCAACTTGATGTCTTTTCTCTGATTGATATTGTCGCAAGAGAATTCACTTCAGGAAACCAAATAAATATTATTTTATTTGTATTTTTATATTATTTCTTTGCATATTTATTTAGCCAAACTCAATGTTTCTGGCTAACAGCTAGCAGAGCCACCAGTACACTCACTGCTGAGTACATCGCCACCTCTCAGCTGCTGCTACACGGGCAGACACCTTGGTGATGACATTTCTTATACAAAGACTTTGAGCGTATGGCCTACATACGTCGCTGCTTGCTTTGAGTTTGAGTGAAGTGCGTTCGACAATGCATTAAGGCCAGTTGGCGTCTAGACGGGGGGGGGGTTAGCCAATTGTCTGTTGTATTGATTCAATCACATAATACAGCAGTGGCTGTTGCAGACACACATGGCGAAGATCTGCACTCATTCTAGTTGAACAACAAATCAATTCAGGGTCAGACACAGAACTACACTTTACAAATGATAAAAAATAAGTAACAACACAAAAAAATTTGATTTACATTCGGCAACATTTTGTAAAGTGAAATGTTGACTGACATTGATCCCTCTTTGACTAAGATGCACAATGATGCATTATGGAAGGACAAAGCACACAATAGATGCTAATGGTTTACCTCTGTGGTTTACCTCTGGCACAGGCCAGAGTGGGGTATAATCTTCAAACCATGACCACTTATCAATTATTAAGTATACCATGGCATCGGAGAATTCTCAACTCTGATTGGCTCACATGTATCGCTTCATTTTTTGTATTATACAGGTGAAGGAGATCTTGTGGTAAACCTTGGGTGCTGTTGTAATATTTACAATGCCCTTGGTACATATAGAATTTTGTTATGAGCGGAATGTGTTTTTTTTGTGTGCTGCGGAGAAATGAAGTAGAAACCATGCCCACTAACTGTCTAGTAAATGTATTCATGATAAACTACTTCTAAAAGTAAATGAATGACAGCTATTTTTTTACATTTGTTTGTATAAGGTTGTTTGTTGGCAAGTGGCCTTGACAGATGATATGATTCTGCTTATGAGTTTTGTGTTCCTCACTGATGCATAATCATGAAACGCACAACTTGTCGTGTATTATCTTTTATAATGTGTCTACTCAGCCACATCATTCAGTTATCCGTAGATAGACATTGAGACACTAATAGAAGTAGCTACCTTGGTAGATTCAACTGCAGGCTTAACAAAAGACAAAAATGTAATTTACAGTTTTGCAATGAGACAATGTAGGCTTTTTAATTTGTATTCTTTGCTTCTCAATGGGAAATATAGATAAACAAATATAATAATTCTAGTAAAGTGCCTGGTTGGCACACTTGTTCAGAGAGCGCTTCGGCTATAAAAGAAACAAAAACACGACAGAGCTCTGGAGCATAATTGATTTAATTGAATTGATTTAATTGAATTTATTTAATTTTCCACCTCATTACAACACAAAAACAAACATTATTAATCAGAATAATTATGGCACCTCACAACCTGTTTTGTTGTTTGCACTGTATAACATCATTAACGGTATGTTGGTACAGGGATGCAACCTGTTCAGTGTTTATACACTGACCCATGGGCGCAGTGGTACACAGGCTCATTAATCCAGACTCTAATTGCTTACTTTGCTGATTGCAAAGGCCGTTAATTAAACACACAACACCTAACTTGACAAATCGACTGCAGGCACAACTAGGAGACAAAGGATTTTATCCTTTGGATTCACTTGGATCAGTTTTATAAATCTATTGACTTTGCTAAAATCAATATTAACATATTGTTGTATGTGTTAGATTTGTTGTTATTAAAATCATTTTAATTTGACAGATTTTTTTTCTGCATTTTGTTGTTATTTTTTTGCATTTGATAGTACTGCTTTTTGTAAAAAAAGAAATACATGTGGAAATGAATTATTAATAGGAGCTGTAATCCTCTCCTCCACCTTCCCTCCCTCCGTGCTCGGTGTTTGATAGCTGCATGTCCGGTCTGGGACATCTTGGGGGAGTGTTTCTGACGCTTGGCTGACTTTCAATAAGTCACTGACAGAGACTCACGCCCCCACTCTGTGTTCATTGTCCATTTTTTTAAAAACATTTAACACTCATGCTGTGTCACTCTATGACATTTTGGACTTCTTGAATACTGTTTAGACAACAAAAAAATCTCTTTTCAAAGATTAGTAATGCTGAATCCCTTCAGACAGAGAGAATTACTTCAAATTACAAGTTCTTGTGTTGGAACTACACAAGTGTCTATATATTTTTATTTTGGCTCTTATGTAAGATCTCGTTTGGAGTATTGAAACACTGCTGATTTATAGAGCTGTCATACTATGTATATATAAAGCTGGCTTTTCTCAACATTTCATTTGGCCTTCTGTTAAATATGTGGTAAGAAGACTGTAAGTTACATCAATGGGGAAAAGTTTTGGGACATTGTTGGGCTGTCTTGGCTGACACGCCTCTTCAGTGTGGCGTGGAGGACGGGGACAGTGACTTTGGAGTGGCAGACCTGGTTGGTGGTTTCCATCTTTTAAAAGTCTGTGGTGGGTACTGTGAAAATACAGGGTACCGGGCTCGTTGCTACGAGACATGCAGTCCTTGTTTAACCAAAGTGAGAGCTGTGTCCGTATACTTGGCACAAAGTCACATATGTTTCCAGTGCGTGTTGGCCTCCGCCAGGGTTTCTCCTTGTCACCAATCCTGTTTATGGTTTTCATGGACTGGATTTCTGGGCATAACACGGGGGAGTGGAGTGACCGGTTTGGGGATCTCGGAATTGAAACTCTGCTCTTTGCAGACGATGTGGTTCCGTTGGCTCCTTCAGAACAATCCTTGTATCTGATCTTTGTGGTGAAGAGAGGGCTGAGCCCTAAGGACAAAGATTTCGATTTACCGGTCCACCGTATACGTTCAGACTCTCACCTTTGGTCATGTGCTTGAGGGTGGCTGGGCCTAGACTTAGAGATAGGGTGAGGAGCTCAGAAATTCGGAGGGAGCTCGGAGTAGAGCTACTGCTCCTTTGCATTGAAAGGGGCCAACTGAATGGGTCCGGGAATCTGACCAGAATGCCAAGAGGCCCTGGGGGATTATAAATATTTCATCTGACCTGGGATTGCCTCAGGGTTCCCCAGAAAGAGCTTGAAAGCTGTGCCGGGGTGAGGGATGTGAGCCTGCTCCCCCCGCAACCCGGCACTGGATAAGCGATTGATAAATGGATGGAGAAAATAGCATTTATTCCTCTACTTGGCTTTGGGGGGAGCTTTCTAAAGACTAAAAACTCAACCTGATGATGGGGTTTAAGTACGTGGACATTTAGGCACCAATGGTCTAACAAAAGAATCAATGGAGTTGCATTTTGGGAAAAGTAGGATCCACTGTATTTGTTTCATCTGATAAATGTAAGCCCAACATTCCTTTAGCTTTAGTTCTGTTTTTGGTCTCTAAAAATGTCTCTTTACCTGATACATTTATTTCACGAGCTAGGCAGGAAGGGTTTTGTGGGTTTTTCTATGTCACAAAACTAAAACTATGATCTAGAAGTGGATGACATTGACTTTCAACGCAAAGCAAAAAGAAAGAAAGCAAAAGTAGATATACATATTTTCTCCTTTTATCTTTTTTTTCTGTGTCCAAATGTCTCCAGCCACCATGAGTGTCCTGCCATGCAGTTTCCTCCTCCTCCTCCTCGTCTGCCTCCCCGTCGTCACTGAGGCCAAGCGGCAGCCTGGTGAGGGGAAACCCGAAAAACCCCGCCAGCCTCCACCCTCACCGCAACCAGCCAAGAGAGCTAGAAATCGCTCAGTGCCAGGCTCTGGAGAGCTGACCACCAAGGAGGGCCACAGCTGCACTTGGGAGACGTCTGGTGAAGGTCTGGTCCGCTTGCTGGTGAACTGCAGCACTGAAACACTGGGAGTCCAGCAGAGGTGAGGGAAGCATTAAAAGTAATAGCTCACCTGAGACATAAACGTCTTACAATGGACACCAAACCCAATGGCACATTACCGTAATTCACCTTGATGTCACCTATAAAACCGACTAAAGCGTCATTTTGAATTAAAGTCATTTTCAGTTATTTAAATAATTCAGGAGTTAACACAGTGAAAATGACAAAACTGAAGCTTATTAGTCAAATCATAACTGTGCTGATTAGTTTAATTCTGGACTGAACTGCCTAATGGGGAACATTTGATACATATTCATGATTTAGACGGAACAGCTGAGTTGAACTGAGTTGGACAGTCTGTTCGTGTTTGACGCTTGCAGGAACATAAAGTCAAACAGTGAGTGACGTTTAAAGATTCCTTCTGTTCAGGGCAGTCTCCGTCAGTAACACTCAAACACATTTGACAAATTCAGCACTTTGACATCGGAGACCATGGCTCACCTCATAGGTTAGGTTCAGGTTGAACACCTGATTACGCAGGACAACTGGGATTGAAACCAAACAGCCAGGTAGACAGCCAAGCAGCTCCAGATAAACATACAGATAATAGATGCTTGAACACAAAAGCACAAAGCAAAAAACAACAACAAAGCAACTTGAACGAACTGACAAGGGAGGGGATAAAAAAAGAAGATTGTTTCTTTCAAAAAGAAAAATCCTTCATTATTAATGAATTGCTTTTCATTGTTCATTAACTTCAAAAGTCAGACAGAAAAAGGACAATATATTGAAAGAGAAGTTTCAATCCTTTCAAACTTTATGTACTTTCTTTACTCCCGCTTGTTTGTTGATCTCCATGTCTTCAACTTTGGCTTTCTCAATTTCTTTCTTGACCTACTCACGCTTGTCCTTAACAAAACTCTTTGATCTCCGTGTTTTTGCTTCACCTCTCCTCTAGGTATTGGTGTCGTTACGCCGGTAAACCAGACCTTTGCCAGGCCTATGGAGTGAAGTCCAGCCAGTACTGGAAGCAGCTGGTGGGAAAGCTGAAGAAGAGGCAGAACGCCTGCGAAGGAGAGAAAGTCCTCAAGGCTAAAACCTGCAAGAAGGCTCCCGCCGAGGCCCACATGAAGCTCGCCCAACGCAGTGGAGAGGAGGAGAGGAAGGGAGGGAAGAAGAGAGTGCCGCCGGCCAGTAAGAGCTCAGACGGAGGGAAGGTCGAGAGGAGGAAGAAGAAGGAGGAGGAAGAGGAGAACAAGCAGGAGGATTGGACTGGGTTTAACGAGGAAGGAGTGGTGAACGACATGGAGCCTGTGCAGACTTACTGCAATGAGGGATGGCACTCCGTCTGCTCGTTCTTTGTCAAGTTTTTTGAGGGTTGATGGGAAATTATGAATGAAATGCAAAGCTCATTTTTGATACATGATGGTGCGAGTTCACAATCTGAAAACAACCCATAGAAAGATGTTTTTTTTTTATTATACAGGAACCACCAGGCAGCTCATTTGTAAAAATAATTTAGATTTATTTTTTCTTCCACAGCTGTTTCACTCTAAAGTAAAAGTGGAGATTTCAGCCACTTTGACTTTGATTTGAACGTAAAACAAAAACACTTTGTTCATATGAGCTTTTTATAAATTATGGATGCTTAACAAATGGGGCCAACTGGCATCTAATTTGCAACTTAAAGTGGATAGTCAATTAAGACCTGGCAATCTGAATTATACAAAACCATTATATTAAACCTATCAATACTAACTAAAAGCCACAATTCACTAAATGTCCCTCCAAGTCATTGCACACTCCATCTGCTGACGTAAATCCACAGGGGAGGGAACAGATGAACAATATTTGAATGGAGGAAAATGAACCATTATTACATTTAACTTAAGTTTTGTGTTGATTAAGCATATTTAGCTTTGGGATGTGTTATGTCGTATAAACTTTGTTGTAGTTGAGCTGTTTAAAATGTGTAATTTTTTTACTTTCTGACTAACAAATAAAAATAGTGTTTTGGTGAACAATCAATCAATGATCACCACTGATGATGAAGGTGATAATAATAGTGAATATTAGTTTATTTTTGTGATGAGTAACTAATATTTTGTATAAACTTTGTGTAACTGCTCTGTATAAACAATCTGATTACTATTGGGTGTGATTTGTGGCAGTTAGCCTTTTTTATTTTTTTTGTTTTTCAAGGAAATGTTAACATTGTTTCTGGAATTCTTTAATAAAAACAATATTGTTTAAAAAAAATAAATGCTTCTCCAGCTCTACCTCGTCATTTAAAACACTCACACATTCACCTCAGAGATGCAAATTATTAAATATAGATATAATGGGGTGACTTTTTTGGTCAATACAGGACAACAATGTCGTAATACTATGGAATTTACAGCGGTTATAACTATATTTGGTTTTCATCAACGAAAACATCTTGATAATTGCAAGGTTAGTTTTAGTAATGGTGAGGGTAATATTGACTCATTACAGCTCAGTAACACCATGGTAATAATAGCTCAAAGCTGATTATATCAATGTGGTATTCTTGTAAGTCAGTGCAATTACTTAACAAGCACATTAAAATTCCAGTAAATCATCAGTAATTACCGTAAATCACAGTATTTTGTGTTTTTTTCTTCCTTTTTTGAAACAAGCTTTCCATCAGTCAGACCTGTGTACCTGTAAGGGTTCAAGATATTTCATTGTTTTCTCTCATAAAGTTATAAATAAAGTTTTGGATGAGAAGCAGTTGTTCACAGTGACCTAATGTGTTTTCTCTTCCTGTTGTGTTTTTTCCCTTCCTCTCTTACTATATCTCTCTATCTCACATTGATTCATCCTTCCTCATCTTTCTTGTTATTTTCCAGTTAAAATGTATTTCCAGTGACGCTGTATTGCAGTAGTACGAATGGAGAAAATACAGCAGAAACAGGAGAAAAGTAAAGAAAGTCATAGAGTTATAGAGCACCACTGTTCCAAGCTTGGGATCACTGCAGCTGCACTTTTCTTATTTTGGGCTTTTCCATTGATCTGTGGCTGCATTCTGCTGCTGCTGCAGCAAACTGCTCTGTTGTGCTCTGGAGTGAAAAAGAAACATCTTGGGGGATTCATGTTCTGTACAACTGCAACTTTGAGAGAAACCTTCCACCTCCACAGTGGAATTGGTGATAATAAATATTTTTTTTCTAGATCTGGCCAGAAAAAGGATCGATTGCAGGTATGTTTTGAAAGGGGAGGTTTTAATACCACCTCGTCTTATTTCAGTCAATACCTTAAATGTACATGTACCGATCCAGCCCTAACCAGTGATACTTTCTTTTAGTACTTTCTATGACCACGGTCTTTCCCCAACCTTAACTAAACAGTTATTATTTAAGGCCACACACCCTTAACCAAGTAGTTATTTTGGGCTTTAACCTTATCGATGCAACATCGTATAATGGATTTATTTTTAATTTGAATTGTAAGTGTCCATTTCCAATATCAAACATACATTTGTCCATCTCTGACCAACTAGTCTTCCTGCTGATTATGGGCTTAGATTAGTTAATGCTTAGGTTGATGGTGTAGTGGTATATGGTTTTAAAATATATTCAAATATATGAAATTATGCAGACATGTACTGTATGTACTCAACAGCTTAACATTTGCAAGTACCACTTGGTATTTAAGGTGTGTATGTCCACTCAACACACTGTCTACAGAAGGGCTTTAAATACAGAACATCGAACTTTGCAGTAGAATGAGTCCCAAGAACAGAAAAAGAGGAAAGAAATGGGAATTCGAAGAGCCTGGACACTTTTCAGTTGTTACCATGCCAACAGTCCAAAAAGCGGTGTGTGTGTGTGTGTGTGTGTGTGTGTGTGTGTGTGTGTGTATGTGTGTGTGTGTTGTAGTGGTTTCTGTGACAATTTGGCAGGATGTATAGCCTAGTGTAGCCTGCAATTTGTTAAAAGGGGTTGAATGACCGTGCGGGCGCAAGTGTGTGTGTGTGTGTGTGTGTGTGTGTGTGTGTGTGTGTGTGTGTGTGTGTGTGTGTGTGTACTTGTTGAGACACACACACACACACACACACACACACACACACACACACACACACACACACACACTAGCCCACCCAAACTAATCTAAAGAACTTTAGTGTGAACTGGGAGAACTCTCTCCTCTGCTTGATTAGACCTGGGGATCATATATTTCTTCAAAATCTGCATCCATTCATCCATTAGTTAATCCGTTCCTTCCTTCATTCATTCATACTAAGAACAAGCTAATATTATAAAGTTACAATTCTAAGATGCTAATTATTACCACATCACACTGGCCCGGCTGATGTTCAGACTTGTTATAGAAAGATTTCTGTCAATGCTCCGAGTAGCAGTGCTGACTAAAAAATGCTTTTATTTTTTTGAGAAGTTATCACTCTCATGTTCTGAGTTCTTACTTTCAAGCTTCAAGTAACATCTTTAGGCAGTCAAGCCTAAAGCATGCCAAGTCTCACAAGTTGAGCATCACATTGTTATTTTTTAGCGATTCAAATCTCAAGCCAACAGCTCTGCAGATACTCAAAGGGAAAATTCTCCATATTTTATGTGGCTGTCCTATCAGTTCTGTAAATGTAGCCCACTGAAGAAATAAATTCCCAAGAGCGTGGCCAAGAATTGATCTCTCCTGCTGCCAGCTGTGCCTACATGTATCATAAAAACCTAATGATAGAAATATTCTTACAACAAGTACAACCTTACACCGTCTGCATGCTCTCTATACATTGTACTATCCATCCATCTATCCATTTTCTGTAACAGCTTATACTATTCAGGGTTGCGGAGGGGCTGGAGTCGATCCCAGCTCACATTGGACGAAGGCAGAGTACAACCTGGACAAGTTGCCAGACTATCACAGGGCTGAGACAGATGAGACAGACAACCATGCACACCTATGGGCAATTTAGACTCAATTAACCTCAGCTGCGTGCCTTTGGACTGTGAGAGGAAGCCGGAAAACCCACGCTGACACTGGGAGAACATGCAAGCCAATGTTTAGCTGTTGGAATAGAAACACAACGAGAACATGGACATGTTTGAGCGATATTGCAATATTCCATACACCACATTTTTTTTCTAGGGAGGCTGCTGCAGGTGCAGCGTGATTGACATATTCGTCAGCAATACATTGTGCTTACAGAACACATATCCTAGTGAGACTGCGGTTACTGTTATTGGTCATTCCGCAATTTTGCTTGTTAATAGTTGGCCAACATTTTGCCGCTAACGCCAAAGTGCTGCCCAAGGCAATTGCCTAGTTTGCCTATATATGGACGCGCTGGCACTAAATAGATCACTCTATTGCAAAGGATATGCAGATAGAAAACAAATGACAACAAATATGAAGTGTTTAAGTGAGGTTTTGATGCACCATGAGCCTCCAGGACTGCTTCCAAGTCTGTCAACCTCCACTGGAGGGACAATAGCTTTCTTCCAAAAAACATTCCATCATTAGGTGTTCAATTGAGCTGTGAGCAGCGACTGCAGAGGCCTTAGTTTACATCATACATCAAACAATCCAGTGAACCCTTTATGAAGCCATCTGCACTCTGTATGTGTCTCATCTCATCTCATGTGTTCAGGATCTTACTATCTTTGCATGTAGCTTTACCAATGTGTATGTATGCTGACTGATTCCAGGACTGATTGTCCTGGTGCAACACACACACGCACACGCACACGCACACACACACACACACACACACACACACACAGCAGGGAGCAGCATGGGTCAGATCCTCCATAGATTCGGACACTAAGACCCCCCATGTTGGACGCTGGCGTTCTGCCTGTAAGGACTCGGGCACAGTGAGGGTCTGGCAGCTCTCTGCCTCGGCTCAGCTCGGCTTTTATTCCTCAGCTTTTCTCTACCATCTTCATTTTTCCTCTCCCCCTTTGGTCATTGTGGGCACTCACCACCATGCACACTGTCAAACCAATCCAAGGTTCTGCTGAGCACTAAACCTTTGTGGGAAACCGTATTCTCGATCGTCTTTCATGAAACTTAAAGACACAACTTTGTTGCTGATTTCTTGTCTCCTGGTTGGACTGTATATTTTAAGTTGCACACTGGATTTGAACCAACAACCTCTCTGCCACCGAACATTCTTCACCAGCCGAACAATCACATCAGCTGATCAGAATTTTCATCACAACCTGTAAAATAAACAAAGTCTTACCCTTTACATGATCTACATACGAGAACATTAAGTCACTAGAGATAACTCAATGTTGAAGATTCTGTACGTTTTTGTTCTGTCGTGCATAAAAAGCCACACCAGTTCCTGTGTCCGATGATTGACTATCAATGATTCACGTTTAAGAAAAATTAATGACTTATGGTGTAATCTGTGTACATGTGAATTCAAGACATTTAAAAACCTGCAGACAAAACAATATACTGTATAATTACGATTATAACTTTTATACAATCAGGTATTGTCATTGAGATACCGATCTTTGCAAGAGGATCCGGACTACAGCAGAAGACATATTACCATAAGACACAACAGAACACAGCCACACACAAGCACATGCAAACAGCATCAGAAACAATCACACACATCTAAAAAAAAAAGAAGAAAAGTCTAAATGCATCCAATGGGATCATTCTATTGACTTGGTACAATTTAGTGGAAGGCAATCTTGCTTCCTGTTTGATTGGAAACACTAAACACCACAGACTCTTCTGTAGTTCAGCGTATCTCTGCTGCTCTCTGCTGGAAAAGGTTTAGAATTGCAAAATGTTGGTCAATAACCAACCAATCCAGAATAAAGCATTGATATTCATAACAAATGCATGAAGAATGTTCTAACTGTGTCACTGGTATATAATAAAGTCTTTAAAAGATTGATTTCAACACAAGAGATAATACCTGACCCATTGCGTGTTTAATGTGGATATTATTGGGTATTTCATTTGCATGAACGTTATAAACAAGCATTAAGGGATGTTCTTTAACTTTTTGTCAGAATTACAATTTCTGCACAGCAACAGAAACACAACCAGTTAGGATCTGCCACCAGAGGTCACCGCTGGATCACTGCAGTAAAAACACTACATAATGAGTGAGTGCAACAGATCAAGGCCTAATGGAGATACACTAATGTGTGTGAAATATAAAGACTATGGCAAAAAGAGACAGAAATAGATCAACTTTAGTCACAGATCACGCTGTAAGAGGAGCACCATGTATTTTATTCACAGGAAACAAGTGTTATTGTATTAAATGTACAGATTTTAAACGTTTACTGGTGATCTACCATCTAAAATGTTGAAAAATGTTCCGCCTTATCTCTGACTAATGGTTTTTGTCCTGTAGAACTGTGACATCTGAACTGAAACGTGGGCATTACACACAACTGCTGCTTCATACACGCCGTCTTCACTCAAAGGTTGAGACACGAGGCAGGTGACTCCTGGCCTCATTATCATCGTGAATCGTTTGATAAATGAGTTTAACGTGTCTGGCTACTCATTTACCGCTCCCACCCCCCCCTTTCCAATCGTACCATTGCACTGTCTAAGCAAGAGAATGATATAGCGTCTGTGGTCTGTCCTGCGCTGTAATATCAGTGGTGGAAACAATTCCAAGAAGAACTTAAGAGGACTTGAGATTGTGTTAGTCACCTCATGGTTGCATATCTATATGAATGTAGCTCTCCAGCCACGAGGCAAGGAATTCAAACCGACTTACATCAAAAAGCTTCCTAATGAAGTGGACGTAAACAAAACATAGTGGGAGATAACTCATGACGAAACTAAACTTTTAATTAAACAGACAATTTCCTGTAGTCCTGAATGTTGGTCTGAAATAAGTAGTATACATAATTGTGTGTTTTGGATAAAACCATGTACCTGACAGTATGAATGCAATGACTTTTTAATCAGTTTCTTTGTGTTCACTCACTAAAAACATGTGTCTGTAGGACCGTGGTTATGCCTTACATGGAAAATCATTTTACATTCCTATATTTCAAGACAGACTTTGGACAAAAGAAAATCACTACCTTTGTGATCAAGGCCTTCATGTGTAAATTAATAATTTTAGCATGCTAAACACGCATGCAGTAACAATTTGTATGCAGTACTAGCATTCTTTACTGCACAAGAGTTTACTGACATATTTTATATTGTAGAATAAAATATTTAAATGACTTATGCTTGTGTTAACCACAAACTTATGTTAGTCATATAACCAGAAACCCATTAAAAAAAAAAACATTGAATTTGAGACAAGAAGCGCAGAAATGCTTACTCTCTATCCTGCAGCACTCTATAGTTTTTATTTCTCCACAGTTTTGGAGTGTGGAAATGATCAGCAGTTCCATCACAAAGTCACAAAGTAATTTTGGATTTCAAAATTGGACACTTTAGTAAAAATGCTCTTTGGGTCTCAGAGAATGTGTATAGGCGAGGGTTAGGATACTATATATCAGCTTCCCCATCAATGTAATCACAAGATAGTCCTCCCACTCCCACTTCATATGAGTCCAGCCAGACCTGTTGATCCTGTGTTGTCCTCCTGTGTTGGACTAAAGCGACCGCTGGTTATGGACAGTTTCCTTTGGTGTGAGTCTCTCACACCGCTGTATATTGACAGAAGCTTCATCATCAGTCAAACATCAGTCAGATAACAGTCTGGTCACGGGCACCTGATTATTTCAAGACCAGCTGAGCCTGAGGTGACACAATGTGTGTGTGTGTGTGTGTGTGTGTGTGTGTGTGTGTGTGTGTACACGTGTGTTTGCTAATGCGGCTCAGATAAGGACAAGAAAAGGTTTCAACATACTGTGAGCCTGTATATAAATGGATGTTAGATAGTACTGCACGCCTGTGACACTCCATGTGCTGCTTCAACGTGTTCGTGTGGGTAGGGCTGACCTCATTTCCCCACAATGCTCGGGCGTGCCAGGTCAGCATGCTGAAACTACGTGATTGATAGGGGCAATTTTGACTTTTAACTTTATCGACTGCACTAACACAAAGACAGCAAACAAGCAATTTAAAAACACTCTCCCCGACTGAACTTTTGGACGTTGGAATTTCTACCTGCACCAGACGGAGCACATGAAAAAGAACTGGTTGGTCCTCAACTCTCCTCTGCAGGTCACCTGACCTTTTTAGAAGTCAATGGTGACCTAAAGGTCCTGATAATGAAGCCATGCACAGGGCCTCAGGCTGCACACCTGATCCTGACATGAGAAAAAAAACATTGAGATTAGATGATCCAGCAAAATCTGATTGCATGAAGTTTTTCAATGTTTAATGCCATGAGACATATTTCCTGCTGCAATATTTAGGTGTCACAACCATATACTGTATATAAGAAGTGGAAGTAGTCACCATGACATTGTTTTTTAGTTTGTGGACCATTGTCTTGAAACCTCGACTTTGACATTTGGGCAGACGCCATCTTGGTTTTTGTCCGTTGCCTTCTCAACCTTTTGTTGCCAGAAGTGACACTAGAGGGTAGCGATAAGTACAACCAAATGCTGGATAAGACATTTTGAGTGGAACAAAATGTTACAATTTAGTTTCATGAAAAAACACTGAAAGGGTTTTAGTTCCAAGTCAAAAACACTGACATCTTCCAAACCGATACGCAGAGCTCTCCTTTCTAATATCACATTTCTCGAAGCCTGCAACTACTAACTCCTTCTGCCATTGTTAAAAAGCGGGTATTTCTGTAAGCTGTGTTGTGTCAGACAATCATACTGTATTGTGCTGTACGTGATTCTGATTCCCTCTACATGTTGCATTAGTGTATTTTTTTTAAATGGCAACATGCAGTTATAGTGATAACTTGATCTAGAATTTACATCAAGACAGAAGGTGTGTGTGAGGAGCGGAGTGAAACAGGTGAATGTCATTTCTTTTGAACTATCAACAACTCTGAACACCTGCACAAGTTTTTTCAGTTAATTCTGGTTGATTAGACCTTTCAAGACTGACTCCTGAATGATGCTTCTAATGCATCTCTGTTTAATGGTGGATAGGGCGGGACAGATCACACCTTGATGATTCTTTTGACTAAATTAGGTTTGATGTTAAATTCTCTTAAGCCTTTGTTACTTTTGATCTTGACTTCTCATGTGTACGACATTCACCTCCCATCAGCATGAGAACTATTTCAAAGACATGGCTTTTTTCTGCTTTTCCTTGAAAAAATAAATCTAAAATATAGCTGCAAGCAGCAAGAATTTGTTGTTTTTGGAGCTCAAGCCCAAAGATGCAGATGAACTGAGAACTAAACCATGTCATTGGAGTTCATTTCAAACTGTAAACTTGATTGTTACACCTCCACCAAAAGGTAAATGAGCGGCATTTCTTGTGCCTGAGTAGTGGGTGGAATTTGCAAACCACCAGCCAATTTTGGTGACAAAAGAGAAAACAGCAGGTAATAATACAGGGAAAACACCCACAGCAGGAATTTTCACCTTTTTACCACCTGAAAAATGTGAACTCCAGTGACCCAAAGTGAAGGATGCTTAATATCAAATTCCTTTTCTCCCAGATTCACTCTCCAAGACTTTGAAAAACATAGTAAACATTGCCCTCTAAAGTTAGACTCAGGATTGTGGAGTGTCATGGGTGTGTGTGCAGGGTAAAGTTACGTCAGCTTGCAACCCAGATTGGAGTCAACTTTCAACTGAATCTGAGGAGCCAGATAAACATCTCAAGAGCTCATAAAATATCTGAGAAGATACTTAAAGTATGTAGGCTGCATGCAGGATCATGGTAGACACGCCCACAAATATGTCTCACCACACAAACATTAAGACAATGCGAGGTGCTTCATCTACCATTCATTGCAATTTGATAAGCAATAAGAACATAACATTGTTAGATACTTTAATGTCTGAAAGTCCAATGGTGAATGATGCTCAGCAAATTCAGTTTCAGCCAGCCGGCAACCTCCGGTTCTGACGAGTGAAGCCAATGCTGAAGCATCTTAAAGTTGCATTCTCTCTACTGGCCAGCAGGGGCCGACTCTTCAGGTTGCGAAAAGTAGTCAGATTCTATAGAAGTCTATGAGAAAATGACTGTACTTCTCACTTGATTTATTACCTAAGTAAACATGGTAAACATGAGTTTATGGTCTACAGTTTTTGTTTCAAGTCTTCTTCAAAACAGCATGATGTTCTTTTAGTAAATTACGGTCCCATTTACATTATACTAGACCATAAAGCGGAGTGTGCTTTAGGGCGGGGCTTATTGTGATTGACAGGTTGATGCCACTACTAGAGCCGTACAGCATCACTACGTCACTCCACTGCAGTCCTAATATGGTAACTTCCATTCACTGGTTGCAAAAAGCCAAGATGGTGATGGCCGTAATCCAAGATGGTGACGGCCAAATTGCCGAACTCAAGGCTTCAAAACGGCAGTGCACAAACCAATGGGTGATGTCACGATGACTCCGTCCACTTCTTATACACACTCTATGGTTTCAGCTTAACTCTGCCTTGTTTGTTTGGTTTTAATTTTGTTTTACTGACCTGTCAAACAGGTGTGACTATGAAAATGAATTGTTGCATTCAGGCATCTTCATTAGTGATAATGGTTCGAGAAGCTGTGTGTTTCTGGTGAAATAAAGCCAAATGTTTTGGAATTACTATTTCTGTCAGGGCTAGAGGTGAGCCAATCAATGCAATAATAAAACTGGTACTAATTCTTGTTTTGAGTATCAATACTATAGGATCAACTGATACCAAAGAAAGGATAAGATTTCGTTCTTTGCTTATGGAAACTCTTTTTACTGCATGCTGCTTCTTTGTTGCCTTTGTGTGCATGTGCACAGCAATCATGACGTTAGTGGAGACATTTAAAATTCTCCTAGCATGCCTGTGATTAATAACTTACTTTAAGAATATTGAAAAGAAATGAGTATGACTCGGGAAGAGATATTCTGGTTTTACCGGATCTGCCAGCACACATTCTTCTTGACCCCTACACAGAGTTAACCAACAAAGAAACTTGGCAAATGCTCTCATCAATGTTTGTTTTTGTGGTTCATTTATCAATAGCATGCTCTACAAATAGGCTTAACCGCTTCAAGTGACTTCAAACAATTCAAGTAATGAAGTAACTTTTCTTGCTGGTTTATTTCACAGGGAGAGGAACACAGGCGCCTGTGGCCTTCACACCCAGGCATTCAAGAAAGCAAATGGTAAAGGTTTCTATGTTGTTGGAGTCCTATGTCCATCTTTTAAAGTGAGCCTCAACAAGAAAGCACCATGCTTAGTGTATTATAAACACAGTACAACACCAACATGACTGAAAACTCAATCCCAGTCATCTCTGCTGCTTGACGAACACCTACATGTTGTATCAACTGTACAGAGATGAAGAAAATAACAAAACAACAACTAAAACTCCAGATTTCAAAGCTAGAATATGAGATTGCAGATATTACTTTTGGGCATGATTTACATTACATACTAAGGCAGACATTTCCAATAAATAAGCTACACGTTTCAACTTTTTTTTTGTACAACAATTACGGAGAAGCAATTAGAAAAGGAAAGGGAAAAAAAAACCTTGTTGAGTTGAAGACACACAGGATTTCTGGTTTCTTCTTAAAATATAGAAATGCAACATATCAAGCTTTTAGAGCAAATTTGTGCAAATAGACAGCTGTTTTGTCTTTTTCAAATAAAGCCTCTGTATTCATGTTCATTTGTGTACTGAGAAGACTTCAAAGCGTTTTAAATTGAACTGTTGATCCTGTCAATGACTTAACTAATATAGTTTGATCTTGACCATTGACTGGATCTCCATTACTCTCCTTAACCCGAATAAATGAAGATGAAATTAAATCAACACATGGAAGGAATCATTACTATTTTTATTCTGGCTATCATACAGGAATGCTTGATATTAGACTTTGCTCCGCTGGACCTAAGTAGTTGTGGGAAATTAACTCAAACATAGATTCCTCTTAAGATGTTGACAGCACTAAAGTTAAGTCATGCAACAGCTGTCAGCCAATCCCGGCGCATGATAGCCTCTCCTGAGCGCTTTTGTCTGCAGGCCGTGCAGAGTGGTTGCTACGTGAACAGTAACTGTGCCAACTGGCAGCCCGGCTCACACAAGGGCCAGCAGTGTCACATGGTCTCTCTGTCGATCTCTCTCTCTCTCTGTTACCAAAAGTGTCACAACCTTCCTGTTGCCTTCAGATCTGTCAGGTGTCTGTTGTAATGCTGACATTTCCAAACAGACTTAAAAAGGTGAAAGTTTAATGCTATATTTGCACAGGAGTGGCCGTTCGTGCATTAGATTATTCGAAGAACACGAGCGTAGTCAAGCAGAGTGGAAGGTAGAAATGCTGAGACAAAACAGCAAACATTACAAAAAGAATACATCATTAATAGTAATTATCAGTAAAAGTGTAATGCAACAACAGTACAGTACTCATTAAGCAAATAAGTAATTTTTTTGGGGATCACAAATGCGACCCGTTTTATTTTGATGCAAAAATGTTGTAAGAAAATAAATATACAAATGTTTTTATTAATGTCATTATTGTTCCCACTCCATGTTTGGATTTCTGATTCAGCTATATGTACACAAGCAGCAGTGGTGATTTCAGTAAAGGTCACTGAATTTGAATTGCAAGATATAAAAAGAGAGATTAAATTAAATGTGAAATGCTCCAAAAAAGAGCACAAAGTGGAACCAAATGTTTGTCTTATGCTTACTGGCTTATACTGTATACAACATAGCCATTGGTAATTTTAGATTTGTTAGTATGAGAAATATCAATGAATTCTTTGGAACTGGATGGTTGAAGGTATTATTAGACCGATGTGATCATACATTGCAGAATCACAATCAGCATCTCTCCTTTCATGATTTTAGAAAACTCCCTTTTTGTACGTCATTCATTACGTCATTACGGTCATTTAGCAGACGCTTTTATCCAAAGCGACTTACAATTCAGTATCTATCTACTGTAGACGCAGCTACGGGAGCCATTTTGGGGTTAAGTGTCTTGCTCACGGACACATTGACATGAGACTAGCGGAGCAGGAGCCGGGGATCGAACCACTGACCCTCTGATTGAAAGGCGGCCCTGCTCTCCGCTTAGCCACGGTCACCCATTTTGTACATTTCTTGAGCAACAGTGTTTCTGATAAACAGCCACAACCACAAAACTGCAACACAGTGTGAGGTAATATATCAAGAGTGTAATTGTTATTGTAATTTTCTTCTTTTCATAATTTGTTTGATTTAACCTAGAAGGTGACGCACTAGATCATCTGTTGCCTCAGTATATATATATATATATATATATATATATATATATATATATATATATATATATATATATATATATATATATATATATATATATATATATATATATATATATATATATATATATATATATATATATATATATATATATATATATATATATATATATATATATATATATATATGTATATATAGTATATTTAATTCTTTTTTTAACATCCCAAACTTTTAACTTTGGCATGATCACATGAACACTGCATGACACTAAGAGCTCAATGAGAGTAAACACCCAATATTCAAAATCTCACAGTAGCCTCACCACCAAAATCAATAACATAAACTTATTTGCTTGTCGTTGAAAAAAAAAAGACTGGAAATGATCTTATTGTACGTAAACATATATCTGAATTTCTAACTTTGATGACAACTTTAAAGTAAGGTCTCTTTATAAACCACGTTCATGAACAATATTCACTTTATTTGTATTCTAATAAACCTGTTATCAGTGTTTTGAAAATTTGTTAACCTGGCTTTTTCCAGCATTTGTTGTTCATTTCTGAGTTTACTTGTTTGTAAATACTGCTATATAAAAAAATCTGTTTTCTGATGCAATACTGAGTCCACATTGAGATTGATTTCAGCAACCCAAAGACAGCCAGACAAGTCTGTTGTCTTTACGATCATGCAGAAGTGGCATGTTTGATACTTTGAGTCTAAAGTCTCCCTGCAGATAATCCAGAGGCATCGCAGAGGGGGGAAACCCTTCAGAGCTGTTATTTTGGTTTAAAGCAGCATGGCCTCTAGGAGGCACAAACAGAGCTTTTAACTCTCTGCCCTGTTACTAAAGGATCAAAGAACTTAAGGCGGTTGGGATGACCTAAGATTTAACAGTGTGAAATTATATTAAGTTTACCCATTTCTGTCAGTTGTGATAAAACATTCCTAACCCAAATAAAGTCAACTTTGATCCATTTGATGTTTCTGGGGATAATGTTTAACCGACCACTGAAAAAAAAATCAATGAAGCATTAAAAATAGCATCTATGTCAACAAGTATGGAACCACACATCAAAACCACTGCTACCAAATCCAAAACCCTCAACTTTGACTTCTTAATTATAAAGGTTTTTAATCTTTGGGCATGAATACAGTATGTTTTACTGAACATCTTTAAAATGTATGTGTTTTAATCTGAGTATCAAAGATTTCTTACACCACTAATGAGGAAAAGGGCTTTCTCAGATCACATATTTTGGTCTGATCCGCTTTGACACCAAGGCAGGGGAAGAAAAGCCTCCGATTTCACACGGACATTATTCATTATTTAATTTATGCCTAATGTGTTAAAAACCCATCCGATACATCACAATATATGACCCTCATTCCAGAAATCACAATGTGTCAATGTCAATGTGGTCTATCTTTCACATTTTCAAATACATTTGTTCAATTAAAGCTATCTCACTGTTGACTTTTATTTTGGTTTTGTGTTTTTTTCTTCTTTTTTTTTGTTGTTGGTCTCCAAATGTGCTGACCCAGCAGAGTCGACAAAAGTGAATTCCATTTAAAAAATAAAATTTTGTTTTCTTACTCGATTTTGTTTTGTGGAAAGTAACTCCAGTCCATGGCTTACAAAGCATCACTTTTCCAAAATAGATTTAGAGAAACTGCTTTTCTCCCTGTATTTTTCATAATCCATTGAAAAGTATCTGAATATTCCATCATATAAGGAAAAGCTTATTTGTTTCAGGAACTAGGACAATCATCTTTTTCATGCATCACACTTTGTTTTCAGCAAAGTCACTGGGACAGAAATAATCCTGCTGTGAAATGGAGAATCCCAGTCATGAGGGTTTATGCTGCGCTCTGTAGTGAAGGTCATCTCCTACACCAGCAGGGGTCCATCATGTTTCTCAAATAGCAGCTGAGGCAACAGTCTGAGGCATCCCAACTATGGGGCCCATGCAGGCAACACACCCCTATCAGCTGGCCAGCATCCAGGCCAAGATTGTGCTGATTGGTTGGACAGAAATTCCACAACCCTTTCATTGGCTGTTTGAAGAACCATATGACAGCATATGCAAATTGTCTCTATGTGGCAGTTGAAATCCCTGAGTGCGGAGCAAAACCCCCACACTCTGAGGCAGAAAGAGCAAGACCGAGGCGGAAGAAAAGGAGGCGTGCCGACAGCATGACATTTTAGGAAACGCTGCTACCAGTCAAAGGGACAGAAAACTTTTAAAAAGTGCCTTTCTCCTTGGAACTGTTTATTTCTTTATTCCATGAGTGCTGCAAGGTAAGGATCAGGAAGCGCTTGGTTTTGGTTTTGTAAAAGTGACGCACGTCATGCTGAAACATAAAGAAGATTGAACATCTTTAAAAGTTTTTTTGTGTACATGATTTAGATCCCAAGTCTAGTTTAGATTCAATATGCATATTATAAAGAAGCATTATTTGTAAAATGGGGACTTTTCACAGAAACAGAAATTGCAAAGTTTTGTCATTTTGCCGATTGGAGAAGTGACAAGTTACATCAAACCAGAACTTTTTTTGAAGTCAGAAAAGTAAAGCCACTGTTCTAATCCTTCCCCCTTTCTCTTTCTATCTCTCAAATTACCAACTCTCTCCCTCCCTCTCTTCCTCTCACACCACCTCCCCTCTTCTCTTCCCCCTCCCCTCAGTTTGCTCAGGTCTTACAGTCCATCAGCAATGCCTGGTCCAGTAATGCCTATGGACGTGGCTATGAGATTCTACATCAGCCACTCTCCGCCTCCTCTCCGAGGTTTCCTCAGCTCCTACGAGGAGCTACAGAGGACCAAAAACCGGGTCAACCAGCAGCTCTACAAACCACTGCGGCCATGTCTCAGCAACCTGCAGAAAGCCGTGGACGATGGCGGCTGCGTGGGCTGGAACAACAGCAAGGCCGGCAAGAAGAAGGTGGTATTCGCAGACACAAAGGGCATGTCACTCACCGCCATCCATGTCTTCTCCAAGTTTGACGATGAGCCGTATCAAAACAAGAGTTGTAGGGGAATCGGCGAGGAGCTGCAGTTTGACATGGCAGACCTGGAAACGGCCACAATGGATCTTAAGATCAGCCTAATGCGCAACCTGGTACTGGACTTTAAACAGCCCTCAGCCGACTACTTGGATTTCCGAAACCGCCTGATTCAGAACTCGGTCTGTTTGGAGAACTGCTCGCTGCAGGAGCGCTCGTTGACCGGCACCATCAAGGTCCGGAACAAGGGGTTTGAGAAGTCGGTGCAGTTGCGCGCCACATTCGACTCGTGGGTCAGCTTCACCGACGTTGAATGCACCTTCATGAACAACATCTACAGCTGCCAGGATACTGACACCTTTGCATTTGTCCTGGAGCTGCCTCTCCACATCCCACCACAGAATCGTGTCGAGTTCTGCATCTGCTTCAAATCCCAGGGTCAGACCTTCTGGGACAATAACGACGGCAAGAACTACATTCTCAAGCATGGTAGCTGTAACGGAGACGACTTGAACACTCACATGCCCCCAACTTCTGTTGAGCAGAGGAAGGCAGCAGAGCACAAACACGGGGGTGTGAAGGTACTGGAGATGGAATTTGATCAGTTTGGTAGCCCACGGATGTCCAGTGGACTGTTTCCTGGCTGGCAGAGCTGGGGCCAGATTGATAATGCCGTGCCTTATTGGTGAAAACATCAGAATGTTTGCTGAAATGTCATTGGAAACCAGCTGTGCATAGACTGGCTCTCAGCCAGGACTAAGCTGGAGCAAACAACCTCTGCTTTTTTTAGCAGCGGAAGTGTACAAACCAGTCAGAAACCTAACTGTAATGTGCTCAACTGACCTGCTTCCTGCTGTAACATGATTTTCATTTGGCCTGAGAGACCTAATGAAATGTGGTTGGACAAAGAAATGGGGAAAAAAAATCATCATTTTTCACATACTGCTCTTTTGTTAAATATTAACGTGCCTTCTCAGAGTGCCTGCCCACTAAAATACAGACAATTTGTACAGCCAACTACAAATGTTGAGCCCCTTCTGAGGGCCTGATGTAATGGTTAAATATGCACTGATTGCGATGTCCCTCTCAATGTGATGTCTGTAAGCTGAAGACGTGGAAATGGAGCTGATTAAGTCCTTCATATTGAAGGGAAAGTACGGGGAGTGCATGGCAATACAATGCTTCTCTACTAAAAGAAACACAATTGATTCATTTCTAATGAAAAATGGACACTAAACTTTTTCACTTTCAAATGAAAATAAGATATGATTCAAAAGGCCTTCATTTTTTTAATTTTGAGTCATGCAACCCTTTCTTTCCCTCTATGTAAATTGCACATGTCTAATGAAAAATGTTTGGAAGATGTAAGTTTGAGGTTTCTTGAGGAACTGAGTTGCTATCAACAGATGCCTCAGAAGAGAGACTCTGCACGTGATTGGTTGTCTCAAACAAGGAAGACGTTTGGAAATTTTGGTGGTTCAAGTATGTCAAGAAAAGAGATGATTGAAGAAGAATGTTTCTATTTGCCTGTTTTAAGAAGTGCAATTCTGTGATGAGTGTACAGTATGTGTGGTTGGACGTGAGATTATACTATTTTTTCTCAACATGAAGAAAAGTCTTTGCCCCAGCATTTTGTTTCACTTGAAGGTGTGTGTGATGTATTTCCCTTGCAGAAATAAATTTTTATATTTAAAAAAAAAAAAATCATGACTCCCGACCCTTTTGTTATGAATGTTTTGGAAGTTTTTGCTTAGTATGATGATCAAGACAAAACTTCCAGGTGTTTAATGTGTAATAACATTTAATATACACATGTAATAATGATTTAGATATCAAAGTCAAAAGGATAATAATTTTCTTAATTTTTTCTATATTTTTTTACTTCCACAAAGCCTTCCCAATGTGCACATAACAGGTATTTTTAGAGCTGGGACTCTAATAATCTAATAATGTTAACAAATGTACTCATGTAATCAAACCTGTTAGAGGTTTATTACATAAGTGCTGTTTGTAAACATACTGTAGGAGCAAACTATATATAAACTATAGTCTAGTGTTTACAAACATTTGAGTTACATCAATACTATACGCATACCTAATCAGAGGGTGCAGCCTTTATTTACCTGAGCAACGGGGTAAAGCAACCCTTAATTGGGGAAAGGACTTTATTTATGAATAATAGTTTTTGTCTGTATTATTATAAATATTATATATATATATATATATACATATATACATATATATATATATATATATATATATATATATATATATATATATATATATATATATATATATATATATATATACACATATATATTATATAGATATATATATAAACTGCATCTATTTGTCAAGTGGATTTACTGTTGCTACACCCTTTATCTCTTCCACATTAGAAGCCTTACAGCTGTTAAGGGAGGAGGTGCAATGCATTAGCTTCCCTTCAGAGCTTTTATTTTGAAACATCGGCATGTCTTTTTTACGCTGACGGCCACTTAGGTACCTGCATTCCTTCTATTTGTCCAAATTATACTAATTATGGTCAGTTTATATTGACCTATATGATGCACTCCTGCATGCAAGAGCCACAGCCAGTAACAAGACATTACATCTCACATGTGTATGAATCTCTCTTTATTGTGATTTTGCGTCCTGCACACACAATCTACCTTATGCATTTAGAATTTCTGACTTGACCTGAAATTAATCATTAAACCTCAAACTCCATAGGCTCCAAAGTGGAAAACACACTTTAACTTTGTATAAGTATAACATTGCAACACCCTCTGTTTATTGTATATTATATAATATATATAAAATATAATTATATAATTGCTTGCAGCGGTCTCTTCCCTCTGACTCTTTTCAATTGTTCATGCTGCTGCACATGGATTCAAAGTCAGCAGGAAGAATGCTCACTCCCTTCCTTTGGCAAGCACAAAGGAAAGGCTTCAGGCTGGACCAGGATGACCGTCTTAAGCTTGAAAATCCCCGCTTTATTAGTTTTAACTCTTTAACTTCAGGCTTCACTTTGCTTTTCTGGGTATTTATTTTAATATAAATGGCATAACTCTAAGTAGTTAAGAGTACCATGACATGGCATTTTCATGGCTCATAGTGGTATTTTACCCAGTTACCATGTCAATGATATTAGGAACTGATCTACAGACTTGTGATGTCGATGCAGGTGTATCTATAATATACAATATATACTTGACGTTTTGAGGCTTCACTTCAGTTTTGATTATGTTTCTAAAAAAATCATTGCTGTGTAAAGCATACTGTGGCTGCATTACTTACTTTTTGATTTGTACCAGTTTGTTGGATCTTCAGAGGTGACTCTGACCTAAAGTTCTCACTATAGGGTTTATTGTGGAAGATGGAAAAGCTGATCCAATATCAACTTCAAAAAGGCGGCTTTATCATGAACTGAACTCTGCACCTGCTGCCTGATACATTCATTTAATACCTGCAATTTCCTGATGAATTTCTCTCCAACCCGCCATCTGTTTTTTTGATTCCCTTTGCACACGTGTGTTGTAGCATTCACTGTCTTTCTAAACTCATTTCCTTTTCTCTGTTTTGTTTTCCTGTTTACATTCCTTGAGTGAATTCAAAAGTAGTTTTTACCAATGATGCCCTTCGCCGTCACCCCCAGCCAAGTAATGCGCAAATGGAGTCACGTGTAGCTCACAGTCCGACCACAGTCAAACATTAATGTAGGCCGGGCTGCATCCACAGAATGAGTGGACCGGAATGATGCAATGAGGATGAAAAGAGAGAGAAACCTCCCATGCAGTGATAGTAAGGTCACAAAAACAAACCCAAGTCTGTGAGATGCAAACGAGTTCAAGCAGTTCATTTCTAGCAAGACGTGGCTGCCATGTTTGAATGGCTTCCCAAAAATGTTAAAAAGATAAACTGTTTCGCCTAAAAAATGTAAACACAGTTTGTTTAGTTTAACTGTCCTCCAGGCGAGTTACTTGTGAAACTAATGAGAAGAAAAAGTACAACAAAAATATAACAAGCCTACTAGAAAGTTGAAATTAGTGGCAATAAATGGTATAGCTCGTTAGTTCTCTGACTTTGATATGTAACAAATAGCCCATCAACCTGTAGGCGTGTGTGTGTCACACAGCAGATACTCTTCTTAATTATTTGTAAGGCCTCCCTGTAGTTTCTTGCCAAGGTGTCTGTGTTACAACAGTAGTAATGGAGCCTGAGGCACAGAGGCATCCCACAGAGACAGAGTTCTCTGACAGTTGGGTCAATTGGGCTGCTGTAGCATTTTTGCAGTACTTGTTTATTTGTCCCAAACAGCCAATACATTGATGTCAGACATAAGACAAATATTAAATATTATCGGTAAAGTCTCAAAATGAATGTTGTAATATATTATTGATGTGAAATACACACAGAGGGGCGAATTCACAAAAAGGATTGCGCATAAATGCCCCGCCCCGTCTTTTGATTCACAAAAGATGCTTCACGGATGATCACACACACACACACACCCTTAAAGTTTTGCAGCTGAGTGAAATTTGCCATTTGGGCCGGGATGGGCCATATGGGCCGTATAGAATTCACCTTTTGCAGCTGAGAATTTGTTTTGTCTCATTTGCACAGATTTAGTAGATGCAAACGCCACACGGTAATTTTGTAAAATTCAACCCAGAGAATCTTTAGGAGTACAATAGCCGTCTTAACTCCGGGTGATCAAACAGGTTGACACAGGAGAGAATAAAAACATATTTATACATAGTTAGTGTTCAGTAACATGGAGGGAAGACACGCCTCAGCAGAGACGTGCAGGTTGGCATGAACACACCACACCAAACTGGTTGGACGTTCCCTCCCCCAAAAACAAATTTAACCAACTCCTCTATGGAAAAAAAGGAAAAGAAAACTAGGTGACCAGGTGGATGTTGTGTAAATGTACCTGTTTGTTTTGACAGCAGATCAAATAATAAGCTTCACCCTTCTGTTGTGTTCTGGTCTAATTTGACCAATTTAAATGTTTTATTTCTGAAAAATATATTTGATTTAATGTGATTTTCATAAGGTTTCATGACTTCTTCAACACAGGCTATCTCAACACACAAAATTAACTTTTGATCAGTTTCATTAAGTTGTTGGTGTTTTATTTAACTTTTGGTGTTCAGAAATGGCCAGTGAAGATGCATTATAGGACGTTATGAAGTAATGATGAAAACAACACAGATTATGAACCAGATTAATATAATTTATTTACTTAGACCAAACAATTTGTTGTAAGAGCACAAGTCATATAAAACCAATAGGAGTTAAAAACTTGCTATATTGGGGCAATTATTTTGGATCACAGCATTATTTAACATGAAACAAATACAACAGGTTAACATTTGTACTTTATAACAAGAACATATATGTGTGTGTTTGTGTTTTTGGACTTCACAAGGCCACATAAATGAACAGAATGTTTATGTCCTTTTTGACACTGTGTGTGTGTGTGTGTGTGTGTGTGTGTGTGTGTGTGTGTGTGTGTGTGTGTGTGTGTGTGTGTGTGTGTGTGTGTGTGTGTGTGTGTGTGTGTGTGTGTGTGCATGTGCATGTTGTCTCAGTTGAAAGGTCATATGGACAGCTCTTTCTCTGGCACGTGACCAGATAGATAAACAATCAGTCAGGACAGAAGGTATCGTTTTAGAGTGTGTGTATGTGTGCCAGTGTGTTTGATTAGTTTGATTGATTGTCCTGTATTGATCCTGAGAGGGTTCATTAGGAATCAAACCTGGAAGCCTTTTCCTATTTGATGCTCAATAATTGAATTCTGAAAATCAATTTTCTAGTGGCAAAGCAACACACAAACAAATGCTGTTCACCTCCATTGTATTGGAATGGAAACAGAAAAGTTATGGAACACAAAATGAAAGATGCAGCCTTTCAAAGTGCAACAAGCAACCAATGAGAGGATTGAACGGATCTGAGAGTTGTTGCAATTTATATTTCTCTCTTTCTTTCTGTCTTTGACACCGCCTGCAGTTTTGCTGCACTTTTGCTGCACGTTTGCTCAAGAATAATGTTCAAAACGCCTCTTTAATTGTATTTCAATTGTATTTTCTTTTTCATGTAACATGAAACTTGAGAAGGTTTTGTTGCTAAAAAAATGTGGAGGGAGAATTCCCAGTAGATATTTTTTTTTTCACTCAATACTATAGATATAATACTCAAGATAGTAGGATGGAAACATACAGAATTAGCAATCGACAATCACAGAAGGAAGGCATTTAAATGGTTTTCACTGTAACAGTGCGGTTGTGGTATCAGTGGTTGGAAATTTCTGTTATTTTGGCCTGGAGTAACTTAGACAGTGGTAACCTCTGCTCACACGTGTATGAAGTCCAACACATCTCCACATGCTTTAATGTACATGTGAATACAAACCAACAGAAACAAGCACAGATACATGACTGAACAGAGAATAGAATCTAAAGAACAAAAGAAGGTAGCAATATGTTTTCCTGCTCTGCTTTTCAATGTTCACATGCAGGATTTTATTATATTAATTTTATTCTGAATGACAGCGGATGAGGCTCTAATTGTCTCCACAGTTGTGTGAAACTCCACAATTTTCAAGTTCAAACGAGGTAGTTATGTAACAATAAGCAAAACATGGAAAAAAAAGTCCAGCTTTTATGACAATTCACGCATCTGTTTTTGAGATGTTAATTGTTGTTATTAAAATAAAATCTGTAACAGTTTTTAAAAACTGAGCATTTTTTATAAAAAACAATGTAAGTTTACAGGAAATTTGTACCTTTTTGTATACAAAGTAAATGTGGACCCAGGCAGAAGAACCTCCAAAATAAATTATCCTAAACTTACAGTTAACTTCCAAAATGAAGTGACACTGATAAAAAGGAGAGGGATTTTAATACTAATTGGACATAAAGGGGTAGGTAATAGGACGGTCATCTTTCAAAGCATATGATCCCAACACTTCAGGTGTGGCTGCCACAAATCTATTTGAGAATATGTTTTACACAACCTGTTGGAAATACAGGAGGCACAAGGAGCTTCACTTTACTGCCACTGCTAGATCTATATGTTGTTCATACATAAAAGACAAAATATAGATTTGTTCAGGAGAGAGTCCACCAGCAGAGATGTTTTTAGAATTTTAAAGATCTTTAAAGGCACACAGGTTTGAGGACAAGTCTCTCTTAGTACAAGCGTTCTGTTCTGTCGTGAGGAGGAGGAGTGTAACAGTGGTTAACCAGGATGGGAATAGCTGAAGACCTGCTTTATGCAACAGACTGTCTGTCTGACTACTTGGAAGAGGGCCATGATAGAGACACGTAGGCATGCAAGAAGGCATGTGAGCCAGAAATACACATATATGCACTAGAAAAAACTATAATTAGCATTAAGACCTGACTCATGACTCATGTTATTGAGAGTATGACTATGTTTCCTCAGATCAGCACCTCTGCTGGTTCCATGCCATTGGTCCATTATTCAGAAACCACAATAATCTCAAAACTGTCCCAGTGGACTGAAAGACCAAACTGCCATTGTTGCTAAGGCCCATTGGTCCGACAATAGAACAAACAGAAGCACATGGCTAATTAGAAAGGTGGACTCAGTAGAGTGCAGATCTCCACCAGGTGTTTCCACAACGACCACTGCTGTAATGTTTGATTGAATAATGTTTGTTCCAATGAATATAACCCACAGCTGGCTGACCCATGTCGAGGCTACAAGTGTCAGCTTGTCAGGAAATCACAGACATAAGATTGATGAATGTTCAAAGTCATTTTAATGGAAATAAGACCAAAGCTATTTTGTAACGGATGATTTATTTAAGAGCAAATGTTTACCTGATGCCACACAAAAAAAGTCACAGGTTCTACTGCAGGAGGAAGTGGCATGATCTGAAAGGACAGGAGAGTTAGTGGCTGGAGAAGAGAGTAGATAGGATATGTGGAGCTATATTCAGGTTGATGTTGTGACAGTTTGAGATGTTTTGCTCTTCATCATCTAGAGTGATTAATGACAAGACAAACAATCTTTAGGTTTTGCTGTTATGAACATTTTGTGGTGATATTTTTCGATTCATTTTCTCATTTAATTTGCAATTAATTTTTTTTTAGGCCATTCATGAATTCCAGGGTTTCCACAACATTGCACAGCTGTGTTGAGTCTCTCTGTCCATAGGTTTTAATTGGTGAGGTCTTAATAGAGAGCTTCAGTCTCCAATGAAATACAAATACTCATTCAAAAGTGTGTATATAGTGGTGAACTTTTTAAATCCTGTGAGACAAATCACAAAGCAAAAACACTTCTGTACACAACCAACCATGCACAAATACAGTAGCGTCTCTATGGTTTTCAAGTGGGACTAAAAAAAAAACCAGTAATCACCAACAAAGACCTTCTTGTTGCTTCCACTGCTTGCTTGGTCACAGAACCTGCATGAGTTTTTTTCTGTGGCTGAACATCACATACGTATTAGGACCTTAACAACTGTAGGGAAATGCCTCAAATCTTTGAAATCTTTAGCTTTTGGGAGAGTCATGCACGATTTGGAGTTTGGCAGACAGGCAGAGGAGGTCATGAAACAGGTTTCAGGTCGGGATCTTATGGCACATTAGCAGGGCTGCATGTGGTTTGTGGTCTTGGCCGCTACATCAAATTTGGGTACAAAGTGCTGTTTCAGGAACCAGATTAGCTCCACAGAACCAAATGTTCCGCAGCTGCTGCGGAAAAGAACATATTTTAAAGTGGCATTGAGAACACGGCCCATGTCAGAGTTTTAACTGTAGTGGGAGTTTCTTAATGGGAACTTTCCTGGCTCAGGAACTGAAGTACATCACACATGACAGAAGTGCTCTGTATGTGGTTCTGGCTTTAACAAGGACCAGAGGAAACCAAACCCCGTTTGTTTTGCCCAAAAAACTTTGCTTGCTACTACAAATGTAGCAAGCATGTGTCATGTGTTTATGCCTCACCCCCATTTTATCAATCTATCACATCTGATACAAACCTTTAAGCTCAGTCTATTTGTGCACCAGATGAAAGCAGACTGGATGACTGTTGCCCAGCAGCAAGCTGCTCTTCTAAGAGCTTCTTTATAAAAGTCCAGTTACATAATACAGTAAAAAAAAAAAAAAATGTTTAATGGCATATTATGTTTAATAAAGCTCACTGCTCCAAGGCCTGATGTCAGCCAGTGAGCAGCACTCTATTTAATGGAATAAACAGGCTGCCTGGGAGACATATATGCCTGGTCCTGCAACGGTAGAAAAAAGATGGAACAAAATTAAAAATGTGCATAGCTTTTCTTCATAAACTTCCCTGTTTACTACATTAGTCCGAGTTGTACATGTTCGTTATTATGCACTTTTCACAAGCTCATATTGCTCCGTCGTGCTTAGTTGATGCAAGAATAATGAAAACTGTATTATTTTGCTTTCTGACCACTTTCTAGGGTTGTTTTTGGAGTAATGTCTACCTGAGGAGAGGATGATGTTGCTCTACCTCTACAACAAGAGCTTAAAAGTTGAGTTCCCAAAGAGTTGACATAGCAATGCAGAGCGTTTTGTGCTTTTAGTGCATGTGAGCGTGCCCCGCCGGTTAGCTTACGGCTACTGCCCATCCTCTGCTCGTCATACGGCGGCTACTGCTGATAACGGCATCCCAACCGACAGCGTCGCCACGGAAGCGTAACGTGCCATTGTTTGCACTGTTAGACCTGTTAGCACCGTTAACCTTCAAAATATTGAGAGCCAACCAAAACGCTCCCAATCTCGGATCAACAGAGGGACGTGGAGGTTGAGGTTTTTTCTTCACCCTTCCATTGTCCAGTTGTTGCTTGCATGCAGCCTTGTTTGATGCTAAACAATTGGAGCAGTGACGACTGCTCAGTTTAAAAGGTCATAAGTATGTTTTACCATATACAGAATTGTAGCTGTGTGTGTGTGTGTTTACATTTGTGTCATGTGAGCAGTTTGTGCGTCAGCGTGTGTATTTGTGTCTGAGCGATGATACTGGCTCAGCCTTAAAGGTTAATAAACAGCATAGAAACATTTAGTCTCCTGAATTAAAAAAACACGAGATCACATTCCTCTGAGGCAGAAATATGTCCAAGCCACACCACACCTCCCATTTCGAGAACCTATTAGTATTTGACAATACATGTTGAACAAATCGGATCCCTTGCACATAGTCTTTCTTAAGGATCTGATGTTAGAAACCATTAGGGTTTTCCTGCAGTCTAAACGTAGCCTTAGTCTTGTCAGCAGTTAGAGATGATAAGAGCTAAATTGATGGTCAACGAGTTGTCGATAAGCAAAGCTTATAGATAACGTAGCCCTGAGAGAAAATGGGTGGAGATGTTGAGATAATGATAATTTTCCAGCTACAAAGTTACTTCTCTAAACCATAGCTAACTAGAGTTCAAAGTTCAAGGTAAAACTGATAAGAGAAATGCTCCCATTGAATTTTAAAAGGTAAATAACCAAGTATATGAACTCAGTACGTAACCTTCAGTTTTAAAGGTTCTGCTACTACTAGTATTTTAAATTTGAGACACTGTGTTGGCCTTGTAGAGAAACAAGTCTAAAAGCTGTCTAAAAAATGGATTTACCCGTTCGGCATGCACATACATTTTCTTTTTACAAAGAGAATCTGCATTACAGAGTTAGTGCTCATTTCATGTAATCGATAAAATCATGTTTGTCAGGTCCGTTTCTGAACTGTGAAATGCTCTGATAAGCCTGCGGTGACTCCTTCCTGTATTGCACTTATTGCTATACATAATCATGAATATGTTTCAATGGCAAACATTTATGGGATCTAATAAAAGGTAACCGACAGCAGCAGTAAACATGTGGACAGCATCAAATGATTGTCAGCATAATTCTGACAAGCGTCTTCTCCTGAACGTGTCAGCTGGAGTCACGTTTAACGAGGAGCAGCTATTCCTGTTGAGCCGTAGCAGCTGATGGGGTTTGCTGCAGAAGTGTGCAGCTGTAACGCGATGCCGGTGCCGCCATGCAGGGTCCATGCTGTGGGAGCGTGATCAGCTGGAGAGGGGGAGGGGATTGTATAGAAGAGTGGTGAAAGCGGAGGTGAGTCGAGGACGGATGGGGGAGGGAATGCAAGGAGAGTTGGACAAACAAGGAGAGAGAGAGAGATGGTGACGCAGAACTAAAGAGCCTTTCAGAGTCCTGACCTCAACTAGAGAACTTGTTCAATTCCAGTCAAAGTTTAGTTGTTCTAGGGCTCATTAAGAATTAACGACCCTTAATTATCTGATTTTGTCCAAGGGACCCATTTGAGAAGATTATTATGGTAATTAATTACATTTAAAACTTTTTTTGGGGTTGATTACAAGAACGTAAAAGAGCATCAAAATGTGTTCCTCATGCCTTTCCTGCATGAAAAAAGTACTGATCTGTAATAAAAGCTGAAGACCATGTGCCATCAGAGATAAATAAGCATCCATTAGCACCAGTAACGCAAGAGCATGAAGGGTAGCGCTGTCTTTTTCTTTTTTTTTTTCTGAGAGAGAATTTTAATGGGGTCTTGTTGTGTCTGCTGTCAGAGAAATGTGACGAGGAGAGTATGAAAAGAACCGGCATCCACGTGAGTCCTTCTGAATAGACAAAGGGACAAAGAGAGCAGAAGCCTCATCAAACCACACACACACACACACACACACACACACACACACACACACACACACACACACACACACACACACACACACACACACACACACACACACACACACACACACACACACACACACACACACACACACACACACACACACACACACACACACACGACCTCCCCCTAACAAGCTATAAAAATGTTGCATCCACACACGTAAACAAACGCATAAATAAACTCTACATACTCTCATGAATGCAAACAAGCACACATACAGTACATACATGAGGGGTGAGCGGTTGCCTCTCGTGATCTTTACTTCCACTTCATAAACATAGGAACACACACACACACACACACACACACACACACACACACACACACACACACACACACACACACACACACACACACACACACACACACACACACACGTCATTTATTTAATCACTTAACATTTATTTGGAACAAAAAAAGAAAATCACAGGTTCAGAGGTCAAATGCTAAATGGGTCACAGTGAAGGAACGTGGAGATCCAATGTCGCTTTGACTTTGTGCTGCACTAAAGAGGCTGCTGACCTGTTACAGTTCACCCTCTAATGTAATAATCAGCATCTGCTAAACTTCCAACATATTGCAACCAGGAGACATGAAGGATTGTTAAAAAAATGCATACAGATTTAACTAATTGTTGAATGTGGATAGAGGGCAATTACTTCATTGTGGGTTCTGTTCACCAAGCACAGCAGGTGCAGAATGAGGTTGACTTGATTAAGCGGTGATGAAAGTCACACGACACGGTGCTGACACACAAGTTACGGACAAAATGTAACAGGAAGCGTCACTGCAGTTTCAATCAGCTTCAGCAAACAAAATAGGTTTAATCAATTTGAGATCTACCTAACATGATAATAATAATGGCCAACGGGACTATGGGTTATTAACTTTGCAAACAAGTCTTACGCGTGGCAATATTTATCAGAGCTGCAGATATGTGGACATTTTGTGCATTTCTTCCACAAAAAAAAGTTGCATTTTGTTCTCAAACTGTGTTTTGTCTTTCCAAATAAATGTGGTGACCATATTCTAAATGTTTCATTCAATCATGTAACAAATGCTTCCTTGTAGTTATACTGGATGTATTTACTGTCAAGAGTTCAGCCAGTTCAAACAGGTGGACATGGGATATGGATGGAGGCTTTGACAGAACATGTGAGCTGGAATTAGGCCATGTGGGGTAAAGGTCAAACAATGTATACGACAGAGAGGGGGGAGGTAAAGAGAGAGACAGGGAGATTGGGTGACAAAGAGCTGCAGGGAAGATGAGAGAGTGTCAGAGATGTGAAAGAAGATTGGAAATGGTTTATACAGTAGGTACAAGAAAAGTGAGAGAAAAGATAAAGGTTTGGATTGAGAAAGGTATAGAGTGAAAGAGCTGAAGCCAAGTTGACCCTGAATCAGGAGAGAGAGAGAGAGAGAGAGAGAGAGAGAGAGAGAGAGAGAGAGAGAGAGAGAGAGAGAGAGAGAGAAGAGAGAGAGAGAGAGAGAGAGAGAGAGAGAGAGAGAGAGAGAGAGAGAGAGAGACACACACACACACCAGCAGGCTAACCTGATCCAATAATTTCATCAGTTATCTCTTTTGCATATTTTAGTTTGTAGATGTTTTCCTCTTTTAAGTTACCTTTATGACCAAAGTGGTGCAGTAAATGTGGTGATGGTCATGAAATGTACATATTGGTGTTCCCAAGTAATAAAAACGGTGAAACTTTTAGAACACTTTTTCAAACTAACTTTCTTAAACTTGCTTTTGTGGCGTGGCCACCACCACCACGTTTGAGTTGTTTCGTCATCTCAACAGTTTAACCGTGAAATTTGCACAATCAAAATGCCATTGTAGTTTGTAAGCAGAGTTGGTTGAAAGTGCCACACCAAACCCTGTCAGTCAGGGTGTTGTAACCACACTGAAACCAGTGATTCATAAACACGTCACCGCCAGAAGCAAGTGCAGGTCAAGGTCCGTTGGGATCAGGAGCCCTAACTTTAAATAAGTCCAGGGTCACGCTTCGATCGATAAATGTCTGTTTTGGTAGCACCAGTTTGTTTTCTGTAACACCTCCAACCTATCTGATTTCTATTTTTCACACCAGTCACCAGAGACCAACGGCCTGAATTTACCTTAACCTTTAACACTGATGCAACCCTGGCAAAACCAAAATACACATATTGGTTTTGCAAGTGGAGTGAAGTAAAAACAAACTATGTCGGACGATATTGGGAAGACACCATGACATGCTTGACAACCCTTCACAAGAACTGGACAAAGGCGTTAGTCTTTGTCCACTTCGACCGGTCCACTGACTGATTCAGAGCTCTGCACCAGGCAAGTAGTTTCTGACACTGAGTTTGATTTAGAAAATGAAAACTCCACATTAAAAGTCAATAAATTCTTCCTATTTGTCTTCCATATTTGGAAGGTCTCTATTATTCACTAAGTGTTACAATTCAGTGCGGCTTCATTGGCAGGAAAGTTTCGAAAAAAATGTTGCCAAAGCATCAAAATACAAAAGTCACAATAATATTAATATTGATACACAATCTGCCCCAATATCCACCGTAAAGACCAGCTACAGAAGATATACAGCTCTGCATTGTGTAATAGAGAAGACGTGTTCTACTGTACTGATTACTGTCAGTTTAGTAGGTCAAGAATCAGTCTGTTAAGTAAGAAATTCTGTATATCCTTAAGTTTCACAACAGAGAAGCACACACACACACACACACACACACACACACACACACACACACACACACACACACACACACACACACACACACACACACACACACACACACACACACACACACACACACACACACACACACACACACACACACACACACACACACACACACACACACACACACACACACACACATACACACACTCCCAGGGTGTGATTCCAGTTTACTCAACTCACAGTCAGCGGCTGACTGGAAGAAGATAAACCTATCATCACTTTTTAAAGTCACGTCACATTCATTAGTAATACAGTGATTTCCTGTCTTCACAAATAAACTAATTACTGTATAGTTCAGTCCAGTCATTCCAGAGACATCCTCTTTGGGTTTAGTACTGTTGTACTGTGTCCTCAACATTAAAAAAAAAAAAATGCACATAAGGTTTAAACATGATATTTAATGTGAATGCATTTGCACCACAACAATGCCCAAAGTAAGTGCAGACCCAGCCTAGGCAGTTTGTGTGTATGCTGCACTGCTGCCAAGGATATTGGTTTGTATCAAGTACTGATTTGACTGTGTCGCATCCTCCTTGTCTGCCTACAGTAATACAACCGATATTGCACAAGTTTGTTTTTGTAATGCGATGTTAGATAAAGGGTGGAGACGACAGTGTTGCACAGCATCAAGAGAAAGGAGAGAAGGAGCACGTACACACTTTGCTTTGTAATTACAAATCCAAGGAAACTTTATTTGTAGAGCACATTTCAGCAACAAGGCAATTCAAAGTGCTTCACATAAAACCATTCAAAGCATCAAAACATAAGGCAAAGGAAAAGGAGATTTAAAAACAATTAAGAACATTCATTGAAACATTAAAAAGCTATGTAAGAAATAAAATACAGCAGTGAAATGCAGGAAATTGATTAATATCCTTGAATGTGGTTCAATTAAAGGCAGCAGAAAACATAAAAGTCTTCAGTCTGGATTTAAAGGAGCTGAGGGTCTCAGCAGACCTGCAGCTTTCTGGGACTTTGTTCCAGATATGTGGAGCAGAAGAACTGAACGCTGCTTCTCCATGTTTAGTTCTGACTCTGGGAACAGAAAGTAGACCGGTCCCAGACGACCTAAGGGGTCGGGATGGTTCATAGGGTAGCAGCAGATCAGAGATGTATTTTGGTCCTAAACCATTCAGTGCTTTATAAACCAACAGCAGGATTTAAAGTCAATTCTTTGTTGGACAGGAAGTCAGTGCAAAGACCTCAGAACTGGAGTGATGTGATCCACTTTCTTGGTCTTAGTGAGGACTCGACTGACTTTTTACAGAGACCTGTGAACACACCGTTACAGTAGTCCAGTCTACTGAAGATAAATACCAATAAAACGCAAACACATCGTCCTCGTATTGTGGACATCTAGAAACCAGTTTGACCATATGGGAAGTCAAGTAAAGTCCCTCCCTTGTTGACTGTGGCAAAAACGCAAAAAACAAGAGAAAGAAATTGAGTACGATGGTGACTTGCAGAGTAAAATGTCAGCCTTAAGGTTCTGACCTTAAACACCTGTTGCTTTCCGGGTCGAGAATTATGGAGGCTGAGTCAAGTTTCGTGCAAACTCAGGAGGTTCATCTCGCTAGGGTTCTTTGTGGGTATCATAGAAAACATAAATTGGACTATATAATACCAATATAAAACTGCTCTCTTCATGTGCCAACACTTTATGGAGATGGATCATGTCAATGAGGTCTAATCGCTAAAGTCCTTATCTGTTGTTAACCTATGACCACCTTTCGTTATTATAGCTAACATTCTCAATACACTGTTCATCTTAGGAAGTCATTCTAAAAACACTGCAGCTGCTTTAGAGAATATAGAAGTAATGTAAAATATACAAGATTGTGAATGTATGCAAGTATGGTCCATTACACTCATGAGAGACTACATTTGAGACCGTGAGTTTCTGTGGCTACAGAGGTTTATTTTAGCTCGCAGCGTGTCTCAGTAGTTGTCTGTAAAAGGTTGAGGTGATGGATATTGACTGTCAGAGAGAGACGTCTCTAGGGAATGCTAACGTCTGCATATCCAACAAGGCATGTAGCACATACAGATACACACTGAACTGGAACATGCTGTCCAGTTTAAGTAGCAATTTAAGATCAAACTGACTGAGAAAGTATTAGCATTAATCAGGTCCGTCTTGTGTAGTAGTGGTTTCTAATGTGGCTTTTATGTTTTTTCTCAATTAGGCCTGATGTCTAAGGTATCAAGGAAACAAATCAAATGTATTGAAAACCCCTGATCTCTAAATTAACTCATAGGTTTCAGTTTAGCGTAATTACGAAACTTCGGAAACGGAGAGAATGTGCAATGTTTTGTTCTCTTACATGACGAGGTAAGATCTGAAGGGACGTGATGCAAGTTTTAAAGCCATGGTTTGTCTTTATGGACGTCCTTCTTTGTGTATCATCATGTGACTTCTTGAATTAATGTCCGTTGCTATTTTCTTCCACTGTCATTGTTATGTGTTTGCTCTGATTGTTGCAGATCTACTTTTAAGTATGTGCCTTCTTTAATTGTGTCCAATTTGGTTTTCTTGTCTTCTTTTCTTCTGCCGTCTTTTTTTTTTTTTACTATAGTCCCACTTTGTAAGACGATAAAGGTGAAGTGAAGATAAATGTTTGTCCTTAAATTAACTAAGGAAAACTTTTAAAGGATTCGTGCAAGACCCTTAATCAAGTTCCTCGGTTAAGGAGGAACTGAGCCTAAAGTTTCAAACTAAAAGGAGAAAACGTCAGATGTTTTTTGCAACAGGCCCTTGGTGAAGCGTTTTCATTTTAGTATTTGAGACTAGATGTTATATGATGGTCCTTGCAAGTATAGAAGTACAAAAGTGTGCGTGTCTTTACTTTGAACATAAGCCACTGTGCTACGGGTCACGTTAGAGTGCTGCCATTCTATCAGCTGATGGAGGAAGAAAATAAATATGCATTAGCAGCATAACAATAAAGAACATGGAGGGACACCAAGTCTATGTTGGATCTGAACAGATGGACTGACCTTGTAAATGTACACCAGTCACCAAGTGTGAGCTGCTTTTCATCAGGTTCATTCCATCTGATTGAATTTCCATTGTACCATTTCATCCTGCGCTATGTGCTGGATCAGTTTAGGCTTTTGATATCTATTTATTTGAGTCAAGTCCAAGACTGGATGCTTATTATCTTTCCTATATGCATTTAAATATGAAAAAGAAGCAAACAAAGCAATAAACAGTAAATAGGTTAAATAGGTCCGTTGCAGGTGTACATTGGGTGTTTCTACCTGCTGTTCCTTTTTCGTGCAAGTGCAGCAGCGTAAAGTGCGTAAAGGGCTTGTTGAAGTTGAATATAGATCAGAGAGTGTGGTGGTTAATAAATATGCTCTCAGCCATTCACATCATTAGAGTCATCGCTCTGAAATATTGGATTCAATCACTGTAGTACGATTTCAACAAAACCAAAAATTAGGAATTGGCTTCTCGGGAAAATCGTATTATTCATATTTTAAGAAATCAAAAGTCATTATGTTATTGGATGGTGCAGTTTGATGAAACCAAATCTGTTGTTGTAAAGTGTTATAGCAACAGTGTTTGCACTATAAGGCATTTAAATAATAAAACGTGGAAATATTTTATATTTTTGCCCTGCTGTTAGGTAGTAGTCAGCTTTTTTTTTTTTTATATAATGCATGACTGTAAATATAGGTTGTATGGACCAAGGAGAACGACTGAATGTTTGGAAACTTTTTGAGGACATGGGAAGGTTATTATGAGAAGAGGGTGGCGGTGAAATGCTGCCCCCTATTTATTCGGAGTATGTGGCCAGGTGTTAAACATTGCTCCTTTAAGGTTGTGGACATGGTTAAAAGAATCCAATGCTGGAGGAAATGGGAAGTCACCCGACTTCCTCCTTTGCTCCCATCAATAACCACAGCTGCCGTGTCACTTGCACACAAACATATGTTTTTATGCTGAAATTACATTTTTCTATGGAGGACAGTCTTCCTGTCTATGGCCCAAATGTTTTCCTAACCATTATGCTTTTTCACTACCCCCCTCCCCCCCTGCCACTAAAGAGCCTGGGACACCACTGCAGGACAGGTTATGCTTAGTGGCTGGATACTTGGCAAACGCTTAATGTTGTTTACAAGCAGTGAAAGAGTTTGATGACATTTTGCTGGCATCAGATGGACGTAATTAAGATACTGGTATCCACTTATGGACAGACAGAGAGTATTTGGCGGACAGGAAGGGAGTTTGGGTGGAGCGAATGAGGAGAAAGAGAATTTTGGGCAAAAGGATAATCAGCTTAAGCTCTGTCGTCTGCTTCAAATGCTTCCAGGCATTTGGCATCAGTGGCAGAGATCTGTTCAAAGAGGGGATTATTTTCTTCATGGTGTTGAATGTAGCGCGACTACATAACGAGAGACCGGGCAAAGTGCTGAGCGCTCTAGCCAATGTTAGCATGACGTATGAGCTAGCTGGGACTTTGACGCTACCAGTCCTCATGGCATGGATTATTAGCTGATGATTGATCTCAGGAACTGATAATAATAATAATAATAATAATAATAATAATAATAATAATAATGTGTGCTGTAAAAGTGGAACCTTTACTAATGTGGGAAACGACTTTGGTTGGGACCTCTGTGTCTATCAGAAACTTGTTCATTTGTTAACTAATTCATCCTCCAGCATAATCTACTCCTGACTCACTCAGCTAAATGAGTAAATTGTAGGCTATATGTTAGGAGAACATAGTGGGTGAGGATATGGAAAAGTGGAGGAACGGAGCAGACGTTTGCATTACTCTCCCCTTGGTGTGATGAGGAAGCTATGACGAAGGTAAAAAAGCTGTTGAGTAACCGTTCTCGCTCTCTGCCAAGTTTTTTTCTCTCACCCAAACCAGGTTGTTAAAGTCTATAAATCTGCCAAGTCAAGCTCTGAAACTCCTCCAGACCGCCGACTGGCTCAGAGTCTGCTGCACACAAAGACTGCTTCTTTACATCTGGAGCAGGAACAACAAGAGCTTGTAGGGCTGTCTTTGTGTGTTGTGTGTAATACTTGTGTATCTATCTTTGTGTGGACCAATTTGAGTTTCAAAGCGAAAACATTTTTGGAAAGTGAGGACATTTTGGCCAGTGAAAGGTCTGCTTGAGGTTTTATACTTTAAGGTTCAGGTTAGAATTATAGGATAGGTTAGGTCTGAGGTAAGTGTTAGATTTAGGCAATTAGTTGTGATGGTTTAGGTGCTAGGGAATGCATTATGTCAAAGGGAGTCCTCACAAAGATAGAAACAAGTACAACAATGTTGATGTGTGTGTGTGTGTGTGTGTGTGTTTAAAAGAGTGAAGTTAACATGAGTAAAAGAAAAGTATATTGGGAACAAATAAGACAAATTATTTTTTGACATTCCTGTTTCCAAAACAAGACAAAAAAAAAAAGTTGTCCTAACTGTCCTAAAAAATAAATCTGAATATGCAAAAAGTCAACATTGAGCTTTTTTAAATCTCAAAAGAGTATCTATTCTATCACAGCACCATAAAAGTTATGGTGTCATAATCATACATCATATTAATACCAATAATATACAAAGTGTGTGGTTGTATGCATATATCTGTGATGCCAGTGCACATGTGTGTATTATTGTTCATCTGTCAGTGTCATGCATTATGGCGAGACCTGCAGAGAATGAAACTAATTGACTGACTCAGTCAGTTTCATTAGTTTTGGCTGACACACCTGCTTTATGGAGCCAAGAGTGAAGAAAGCAGCCTCAGGGGTCAGCTGAGGGCAGCTGTCTGCACGATGATTTAGCACACTGATGAGACTTTACAGACGAGAGGACCACACGTTTAATACGGGCCCTGGAAGGAAACATGCTTCCTTTTTAGGTCAAAACCATTGGCTCTTTGTGCGAGACCAACAGATTTGTGTGCAAACCGTAATTTGCGATATGATCCTTTTATTCAAAGGTATGAAGGTCGATGGGAATAACATAAATTTCCAGTGTTCGTCCCTATAATCAGTATCACAAAATATTGTTTGACAGTAAAAGTTATTCATCACAAGGACAGAATTGTCTCTCTCTCTACCTGCCTGGAATAAACACCTGGTTTGTTTTACCTGATTATCAGGTATGGGGTGTGTTCCACAGGACAATAAACTGGCCGACAGGTAGAACAATAAATTGTCATGTCAATTTTGTAATTATCATAATTACTTTTCAAGTTCTGTCAGGTTATATTTAGCGCTTGATGTTAAGGCGTATGTTTAAAAGGAGCTGTATTTAATATTCAGAGCATTAATATAGCGGCAAAAAAAAACATTGTTATGTAAAGATGAAGTGCCGTAATGTCTACCTGAGCAGAGAATGGAGTTGCTCTCCCTCTGTGTGTGTTGTTATCAGAACCTATCCTTGCTTTGTTGACATAGCCAGGCGGGCCGTTTGTGCTTTTAATGTAGGTTAGTGCATGTAAGCGTGCATCACTGGTTAGCTCACGGCGCTAACCAGTCCACACGTCATCATGGAAGCACATAGCGCCCACCGTCCGGTTACCGCTCAAGTAAACATGGTCAGCTCTGTCAGCATGTTAGCGCTGTTAGAACCGTTAGCTATGAGCTGCCGGCTAGCGTCACCATGTTGAGAGCCGTTGAGAGGCAATCGAAACGCTCTTAATCTCGCAATTGTGCATCTTTTAATGCCGTTTACAAGCATGGAAATGGACTTTAGCATCAGATGGACATATACAAGATACTGGTATCCCCTAGTGGACAGAGGCAGAGTGTTTAATATACATACTAACCATTTGTTTGTGATTTTTAATTTAAGATCTTTTCAATAATTGCATAGTTGTAATTCTCACCCATAAAGTATGGTACTATCATCTGTGTGACAGTCGTGTGTTTGTTTGACCCATCCACCACCTGTCCCTCTCTCCCTATGCAGCTCGCTCCCTTTGCTACGTCAGCTGCTGTCGAACGCCCCAGTAACAGAGGCTGAGGGGCACTGACCAAGCGAGTTGGGAGAGAAAGAGAACAGGTCGGCCAGGTGCACCCAGTTTCACTAAAACAAACTGTGCCAGAGTCAGAGGTTCACAGTCAACAGTGAGCTGGAGGGGCAGATGGAGGTTTAAAGCAAACATTCAGAAGCACAGTTTTATTGCATCATGTTATAACATTCAGGCTACGTGTCAATATGAATGTCTACCAGACAGGTGAGCCTCATTATGCAACTTCGATGAGCTAATGCCTCATAATACCAACATCTTTTGTTAAAAAATAAACCCTGTACAAACATATATTGTATATCAACTATGGAAAAATCTATCATTTAGAAATGATGATTTAAATAAATGGGAAAAACAAATATAATAAAACAGGGTTGATTACACAATCATGTCAGCCTGGCTGAGACCCAACCAATGTTTGTTCAAATGAACGGTGACAGGAGAATGTGGAAACTCATTATGTTGTATAACACCACACATGAGAGACTTTTATATTGTATATTTTATAACAGAGATGTGTGTTTAAGGAGGAAGCTGTACTGCGATTGCATCAATGATATTCAAATCTGCAACAATCAGTGAAGACTACCGTTTAATCAAAGTTTGATGGGGTTAAATAATCGTATTCACGACCATAACACACACACACACACACACACACACACACACACACACACACACACACACACACACACACACACACACACACACACACACACAAAGTTAATGGAACTGCTGATCACTACTAATATATAACAAATTAGGTCCCCGGGTTCAGCATTTGAATTGATTTATGTTTCTGACATCACTGTGTTCTTTGCTGTGATTTTCCACTGCCTCAAATAGAAAAAAGACATTTTGTGTTACCATGACTTAAGATATGGATGACGTATTAAAGTGAAAGGACACTTTCTTCTAAGTCACACTTACTGCTAAGGGTTCTTACCAATATGGCACCTGAGTGAACCAATACATGTTTTTCATTACAATTTATATTAGCATTTCTTTAGTCCATGGATCATTTTCAAACACATACTGTATGGACCAGATTAAAGAAGAAGTGGCTGATGACACAGTGTGTCGTGGAGGTGGACGGTTTCAGTCTGCTGTCCTCCACAGATATAATATAGGTCAGAGGATTCAGACTGCACACATCCCCCTACAGACCCCAAAACAAAAACAACAAAAAATAGACTTTGACGTGAAAGTCAGTTTGTGGGCATGTATTAATTAACTGTCAATAACAAACCACCAATGACTACAGAACCACCTCCATCCTCCCTCTGATGTGTACACAATTCTAAAAGTGACAGATCAATATGTGGATGATGTAGATTTTAAAAGGCCCTGGTGTTAAACCACACTGAAACAACAACAACAACAAATAAAAAAAGTACCATTTTAAGTTCATTGTCAGGTCACTTGGCACAATAGTGTGATTATTTTAGAGAATTAATAGGATGAAATTTGCTTAGTCAGCCAGCCAGACTGCTCTCCTATTAAAAAAAGATAATGGTGGACTGTTGGCAGATTACTGAGTGACCAAGCGGCGCTGCCCATGGCCTACATATTTCAGTTTGTTTAATAAACGATAAGATCTCTTGTTCCCGGCATCAAAGTAGGCCACCTCACCACCACAGAGAGACAGAAAAAAAGCCTGAGATAAGCTGTCGTTGAGCATGGTGTAAACACCAAAGGAGATGACTTTTATTTAACTGAGATAAGACTTAGAAGTTAGGCATAATTGAGGGCGTGACCGCTTTGAGTGAAAGGTAGTTGCCGGCCTCAACTCCACCGATGATCCACCTCTTTGGCCATTTTATGGATTAGCCAGAAGTTAGGGTGCGTGTTCACTGCCAAGATGGCCACGTCCAGAGCAACCCACCGTGAGCTTCACAAGAGCTCTTCAGAAACCTATGGCTGATGTCAGGGAGACTATACATCCATATTCAACACAGTCTTTTGTTTGTGGTGTAAAGGTGACTGTTCATGACCAAAATGCTAAAATCATTTATATAAAAGGATGCTGCAGCCAGCACCATGCTTCACCGTCGGGCTGGTAAAGACCATTTTCACGGCAGCTATAACGACATGAAACAGCAGGTAAATCTTTTTAATGTAGCAGAGTCTTTCCAGCGAGCCAACATGCACAATGACTCTGCTTGAGGAACGGAACCGTAATTATTATCATTGGTAACACCTGTGATAACCCTATTTCATAAAAAAATGGCTGCTGTGAAAAAGATCTCTTATCAAGACATGACGGTTGGATGCTTTTTTGCAAAAGCCAAGCAGGCTTCCACGTGTTTTCAAACTCTAGGAAAAGTCATAGTTGTTCCAAACGTCTACCGTTTAAGAATTATGGAGGCCACTGTGCTCTCATGAACTTGTAATGCAGCAAACATTATTTTTGCAGCCTTCCCCAGGACTGTGACACAACAAAACCCCGTCTCTGAGCTCTGCAAGTAATAGCTTCCACCTCATGGCTTGGTTTCTGCTCTGATGTGTTCTGTATTAGCTGTGAGACCTTATATAGACAGGTGTGTGCCTTTCAAAATCACGTCCAATCAGTTGAATCTACCACAGGTGGACTCCAATCAAGGTGTAGAAACACCTCACAGACGATCAACAGAAATTGGAAGAACCTGAGCTACATTTCAAGTGGAAAAAGGGTCTGAATACTTATGTCAATGTGGTATTTCAGTTGTTTTCTTTCTTTTAAAATAGCTAATTATTCTGTTTTTGCTGATGAGGGAAAATTAATTGAACATAAAATGCAAAAACAAGTGGATTCGCTACATATATAACCAGAGGAATGGTTGTTCTGTGCAGGTCCCAGTGTGAATGTGAGGATGTGCATGAATTCAAAGAGAGGTGTCCCGAACAAAAAACAGCATAGTCCGCAAATCTTTTCGTAGAGAGTGATGACCCCTCGTCCACTTTTTACTGTACATACTGTAAATGCTGCACTATATACAGACATTATGCAAGACTTGGGCAACACAGAAGCATATGTACAGTATGGTCATTCACTAAGGAGAGAGAGGCATTACAAACTGCTGTGACTCGTGGTAAAACCTAACAGAACTAAATATACACAACATTGAATAGATACTGATAAACCTGAAGGTTTATAGTTGTTTAAATAATAATAATAAAACCAAAAAACCCACAAGAAATACATGACCTTTCTCTACTTTTTACGTGCTTACAAACATCTGACAAGTGAAAATAATTACATCTCAACAAATTCTTTGGATCAGTTTGAACTATTCTCAAACTGCCATCCCACTGTATAACCTGACACAGTTTGGTCCCATTTACAGACAACAGACCTGGGTCAGATAAACATCTCAAAAACATCTGACGTCACATTATCTCGCTTGACCGAGAATGCGTTCCTTCCCATTTAAAAGGCCAAAAAATGTGTGCTTTTAGTATTCAGCACATGGATGCTGACATCTTCTCCCAATCAGCTGCTCGTTTTTACAATAAGTCCGGCGCGGTGAGAATGTGGTATGAGGTCCTTCTCAAACCCCCTCCTGCTGTTGCACTGAACTTAATATAAAGGGTCCACTGTTGTATAAGGAGGGACCCACATTAGACTGATGTGAGCTGCTCGACTGTTGCTTGGTAACTTCTGGGTTCTTTTGTCAGCTGGTCGTTAGGACTTTAGACATCTTGCCATGGCAACCATACGTAGGACAGTGCCGAGTGTTAAAAACCAGCACTGCTCAGCTCCAGACAAGAGGCACGGAAGCCAAACAAGTTAAAAAAAGCTACGCTTGTGGTCTCCATTTAATCGGATCTTCAATGCATTTTGTCAACCACAAATGATCCAATAGAAGCCGATCCTCAAATGCTTTACTTTAACGATTCCATCAAAGTTTTTGATGACGTCCAATGCTGTGTAAGCCACTGAAGCTGATTCACATTGAACTTGTTTATAGCACTTGGTACCATGTTATAGTCTGCTTTCTCTCATCAGCTTATTTTTTAAATGTCACGTAAACGAAAAACCTGGTTTGGTTCAGAGCACTGAACACCAGGAATGGGTTCTTAACTGAAGTTGATTATAGTGTGATGTAATAACCAGTAAGTACTTAGCCACAACCACTGAAGCATCTCAATACTCAAATACCCAGTCTGACTATTCACCTACATGCTAATAAGAGAACAGGACACACAGAAGATGGCTTCTTTTCCCATCCTGCTTCATCCTCTGCACGATACTCAACTAACAGTCAACATCTACCAGCTTCTGGCCGCAGGTTGCTGGTCATCTCTCCGCCTGGTTGCAGCCACGAAACAACAGAACATAAGAGAACCGAAACAAACACAGAGCTGTCAATCAACATTTCTGGTTCAACTGTATCATAATAACACAACATTTAAAACAAAATTAAAACATTTCTGCTGCGGCCTTTTTGTTCAATAAAACAGGCAGCAATGTCAAAAAACAACAATAACAAAACTTCACAAGACAATCTATACCTCATGAAAAACAATAGCATTGTTCTCCCAGCAAAGCTTTATATCCTGACAGTGTGCTGCAAACAAAGCTAAATGATATGAAACATATTTCATATGCCTTCATATATTTGAAAAGTCACCAAAGCAGTGAAGTCAGAATGAACACATCACGGGAAATATTAAAACCATACATCTCAAATCGTGAGTGACCTCCAGAATAATTTTCTTTACTCATTGCTGTGTCATAGAAATACTTCCTTCCCTTTTAATTCTTTACCTCACGCTCATTGAATCCATGGACTTTGAGCATTTTGTCATTTGAAGCCTGATTTTCTGTTCAAATCAATTTAACCGGCTTAACGGAGATGTTCTCTCAGTTTCCTCTGGACCATAAAATAGAGGCTCATTCAACAGAGTGTCACAAAAGTAAATGCTAATGGTGGGAGAATACCTGTAAATCTGTAAAAAAAAAAAAAAAAAAAAAAAAATACCTGAGCAAATCAACATCCTATTACAATTCAAGAGAAGTTTACTGTTTTGTTGACACAAGGTTTCAAGAGCATATGATTATGTTTTCAACGGTATGGGACCAGAAATATTTCAAACTTAATTAATGAAACTGTAACTGTAGGTTTCTGGGAGGCTGACGTGTTCTTTTAAATAACATTACTGACGTCTAAAAATCTAAAATATCATTGTCTTCAATCAGGGTTGCCTTAAATTAGAGCCAACACAGTCCATGTGCAAATAAAAGGATTTCTAGTGTTCCTCTTGCAGGGAGAAGCTCCCACCGATTCTGATGCAAATGAACAAAGCACAACATCGGCAAACTGATGAGTCCAACAAAATAACAACACAAACACAGTCAATATTATCTTTTGACATCAGAACTCATTTGTTGACAATCCAGTTTCCTCCAAAGTCTAATCCACAACCACATAATGCGTGTGTTGTGGTAGTTGTGACAGATAGCCAACGTCACTGATAGTCTACGTGTGTTTGTGTGTGTGTTAGTGTGTGTGTGTGTGTGTGTGTGTGTGTGTGTGTGTGTGTGTACACAGGCTGGTCACTCCAGGCCGAAGCCTTCAGCGTTGGAGATGGCGATGGTGAGTTTGTGCTTGAGCTCCTTCCTGGTTCGATAAGGAGGCAGACAGATCTGATTAAAGCAGGTGTGAGAGATCGGCAACCTGCAGAGAGAAAAACAGAGAGAGAGGGAGAGAGGGGGAGAGAGAGAGAGAGAGAGAGAGAGAGAGAGAGAGAGAGAGAGAGAGAGAGAGAGAGAGAGAGAGAGAGAGAGAGAGAGAGAGAGAGGGGGAGAGAGAGAGAGAGAGGGAGGGAAATGAGTCATTAAAATCATAACTTTGATGCATCTTGAAACCTCAACCTCAAAGTTATTTTAACCACAAGTCAGTAATAAAAATAAAAAAGCCTGGTCAAAGTAAGATGTTTGTGATGGTTTAGGGAATGCATTATGTATATGATGGTCCTCATAGGTATAGAAAGACAAACGTGTGTGTGTGTGGGCGTAAAACAATTGCGGTGGGGCCGCTCTTCCCTTCCCTGACCCAGATTCGGTGGGTTTTATCTCCTGCAGTTTGTGATAACAATCACTTCAGTGCAATCCACAGAGAAGAGAGAGAGAGAGCGGTAGACGTGTCAAAACGTATCTGCAGATATCTGTGAGGCAACACAGGCAACTCACAGATATCTGCAGACATCACACTTCAGTTTGATTTCAGATAATAGAATCAGAGGGAGGAGACAGAAAGTTATTTGAGTCCTGGAGGGTTTGTCATGACTTTTTGTCATATTCCGTCGTCCAAAGGTTGTGTGTATGATATTACAAGTTATGTGTAAAGGCCTTTACACACTGGGGGTGTGACAAATACGCAACACAAAAACGTGAAATACTTGCCTGTGAATATTTGACATAAAAACTATTCATAAAGGAAGCGAAGCAAATTTGCGAAAATCGTAATACCCTTTTTTCAATAAAAGCCTTAAATAGATTAATGCAGACAGGAGGACAAGCTACCAGGATCCTATTGACCCAGAGCAGCGCCTGGCAGTCTGAGGTTTGTTGTTGTATAGCCTAAACAACTATAAGCTATTTTATTGAGTTTCCTTTTATCAAAATGCTCCGAGGAACGCAGCGTATAGGTCTAGGGCTTTTATTGTGAAAGGTAAGAATGGAAGAGGTGGATCTGGACTGCGCTGCCTCTGTCAAGGTTTAAAGGAGTAATAAAGTTGGTCATCTTGTGACAGACCGAGCCTCTGTGCTGTTGTACAATATAGTGTATGTGCTGGATATGTCCTTTCCACACAAAGAGATTGGTTGATGCCTTTATTGACAGTGTGCAAGCTCGGAAAAATAAAATAACCCTCCCTAAGGCAAAAAATGACATTACAAAAGAAGTTGTGTTCAGTGTATAAGAAAGTAAGAGATGCATTTCCAGTATCTTTCAGGGCCACTGTGTCAACAGATTCTTTTAATGTACTTTCAAAGTTGTCGGTGACAAAACTGAGTTGTGGTCTAAACTTCTGGAACCGTACCAGTCCGTTGGAACGTCGATCTTGGAGATTTTGAAGTTCAGGTCGGCCATTCCTCCGACGGGAACGCGGTCACTTCCTGTGGCGAAGTGGAGGAGCTTCTTCTGTAGCTCCAGAGGGAAGGCCAACACCACATCCCAGAAACACCTGGTACAACACAAAAACATGTGCATTGCATCAGCTGACACGAGGCCTCGGTGTGACCTGGGACCTGAGAGCTGCAGGCACATCGCCTTTTTGACCTCCAGTGTGACCTGGAGCTTTCCAAACAAATGTGCTTTTTGAAAACAGTAAAATGGAAGATTGTACTGTGAACAAGGAAAAGCTTTCCACAACCAGGATGTTTGCATGGAAATAGTTTTAAAAATGATAGGATGAGAAACAAACAGGCGACATGTAGACAAACACGCACATAGACAGTATTGAAGTTGTGTAACAGGCCTGCAGCTGCTTGCTGTCAGCTTTCAGCAACACACTGATTAACTTTATCCGAGGCTGACAAGTGTTGGCTTGCCTTCCTTCCATACTGCATGAAACAAAAGGACATCTCTATGTGTGTGCGTGTGTGTGAGAGAGCTATTTCCTGCTACAAAATGAATGCCTTGCATGCAAACATTTGCAGCTTAAACCAAAGGTTAGTCAATCATCACTGACTTTCACTTGATTATTTGAAATACTTTTTTTTTTTTTTCCAGTATCAAGCAGCAATGCAAGACAGTGGAGCTGAGCATCACCAATATTTTGATTTGCATATTTTGTTTAAATAATATGAGCTCAAAAAATATGACACCTAGGCCACCTTTCTGAACACTTCAATAATGGTATTTATTTTTCTGGAGTGGTGACCCCTTGTTTGTAAATGCACAAATTGAATAAAAAAAAAATATATATATTTAAAACAAATAATACAATAAAGTAAATGTGTGATGTTCAAAAAATGTCATAGAATTTGCCATTTTTAATGAGCAGACTGTCCTCACCACCAAACATTTGTCAGACAGCGACTTAACCTCCACCACACAGTGGGCTCAGTCCGTCCAATAGAAGAAAAAGGTTTTGTAAATGCGTGTATTGGAGTCTATTGAACGAAAGTGTGAGGCGGCTTGACTCACTGTACCAGCAGTGAGTGAGTTGTGAGCTGGCAAGTACGGGCCTCTTACCGTACGGTGGTCTCGGTCTTGCTGTACCCTTCATACTGAGCCGCTTTCTGCAGAGCGCTCATGTCGAGCTCTGGACTCCCGCACACCAACATCTCCACCTCCTCCGGCCGCAGCAACTGCAAGAACAAGAGAAAAATAATAAAGACACCCTACTGACAGCAAACACCTCAAACGCCTTTTCCTCATGTCATTAAAGAAAATAAAGTAAACTACTGCAATAACAAACATTGTGACCAGCCGCCCTGCTGAATGGGGCCAGGTGCGTAAAGTGGAGGGGCCCTTTCCCCACTTCCTAACCCCTACTTCCTGCGCCCTTGCTGGGACCACACACATCTTCAAACGTGTGTTCGTAACTGTTGTCATTATCTCATGTGACAATAATTAGACAACGTAAAATGACATCACAGAAAAATATGCGCAACATAACATTACATAAAACAACTTAATGTCCCATACAAAAACAATGTATGTTAAAATTGTAAAACAAGTTATTGTGTAGTATGAAGCAAGCTGGAGCCAAGCGGAGGCATGTTATGAAATCAGCTGGACGGACGCAACATCGGACTACAGAGCAGAATTTCCTCTGAAACACGACCGCAGTCTAAAGCAACAATTGACCGGCGCAAGAAAATATCACGCAAGAGCGACACAACCGGTAAATCAGCAGAGGCAACAGGAAGTTCTGCTTCATGTTTTTCAGCTGATAACAGAAAATGTGTCAAACTGTCAAAAAGTCATCTTCACGGGGGTTTTCAGGAGTGACATTTGTTTTCATCATTTTAACGTTTAAAATACCAACACATCTCGGTACAAAGATGGTTCATTTTACATTGGAAAACTTGATGTCTTCTGGAAGTTCAAACTCATAGTGAAGGACACGAGCTGGACCTGAGACCATCTTCAGGGCCCGTCTAGTAAAGCGTATTGCAGTAGTGTCTCACCCGTGAAGCATTCTTTTGTGGAAAACCAGAAGACACGCCCCTAACACCCAGTATGGCCTTGGTTGTGCTGTCTGACCAAGATCATTAGCCAAAAAAAAAATCCACAGCCGTGTTGCCACAACCACAGCCCGAAAATGAACAACCGCACCTACATCAAACCACACCCACAAATAAAATAAAATGACAGGCATGCCTCGTCGCATCCTGCCAGACAATGTGACTATATGATCGGGTGCAAACCGAAGAGACATCCAGACACAAAAAATAAAAAAACAGTGGCATGTAAGCCAAAGAGCAGAGGTGTGCACACACAAACACACACACACACACACACACACACACACACACACACACACACACACACACACACACACACACAGACACACATTATATCATGCAAATATAAATAGGTAGCTACTTAAGAGTGATGTGTGTATATTTTTGTATTTAATTTTATATTTACATTTATTTATTTTGAGCCTCAATGTTAGCTTCAATGTGTTCAAATTAATGATCAACTTCAAATGCAAACAGGACTTAGGAAAGTTGTTTTTCCAAACTGTGGGGGGAAGAGAAGGCAGGTCAAAGCAGGACTTATTGTCTGCACAGCTGAGAGTGAGACTTGTCCTCTCTGTGTCTGTCCCAGCAGGTCAGATCAGGCTGTCCCTTCTCTGACCCAGATTCAGGCTCTCAGCTGATAGACGGCAGTCAAACTGCACATTTGTCCGTCTTATCTGCAGTCTGACTTTATTTCACCGTGTTCCCTCTGCTGCCGAGCAGATCGGAGGTGTGACTCCCGACAAAAAGCCCTTTTAATAACAACGTGCACACAGTCGCGCATAGATCACTGCCAACTTGACTGTTCAACCTTCAACTTCAAACTATGTGGGCCAGGACCCAAAAGATCGCTCTGGTCTTTTTTTAGCAGTCTTTGTTGTGTTAAAGTTAATTTCACCACGACTACTGATAATAGTAATCCATAGTTATAATTTGTATTTTTCACATTTAACTTACATATAAATAATGTAGGTATTCTAAGGTACTACTACAAGTAAAGTAAAAAGCAGATTTATAAAAACAAAGGAAGGAATAAATAATAAATAAATATATACATCGTAATATTGTTAACAATAAGGCCACTCACACTACGTCAACAACGATGCTCTGCAACAAACAATCTGTTTTGCAATTTTAATAATGAATCTTGCTGGACATAATAAGCTCTTAAGATACATGTTAGTGACAATTGTAAGTGACAAATATATATATATATATATATATATATATATATATATATACACAGCATATATATATATATATATATATATATATAGCTGTTGAGGCTTTCAGGGTCAAGTGTCAATCACGGGGTCTAGGACCTCCTGAGACTCTCTGTATTTAACACACTGATAGCAATAAATCTTATTTATAGTCTTTAAAGAGATTATAGATACCAAAAAAACAAAAACAAGCCAAGTCACATGACAACTCTGTGTGAGCACTTGAAAGGAATGGCAGAATGTGACATTATATTTGCGGACAGGATGCATGTTGTGGATTTTGTACTGTGTACATTTGGGACCCTCTGGGATCTTTGACCCTCATCAGGGGCCCTGGAGTTCAATACACAACAACACGAGCAGCGTTTCATCAGGGAGAGATAACCTTTGACTAAGGACGAAGACAAACAGAGTTTACTGCCTGAGCTCCATTTTTGGGCAAATGTCTTTGTCCGCGATGGAGGAGGAGAAGGAAAATGAATGTAAAAGTTCAAATTCACAAATGTGTGTTCTCTAAATTCCTACTAAAACAAAACAGTGTCTCAATAAATGAAAATTCTCACTGTTGCTACACAGGAACAGATATGTGTCATATGGGTCCAAATGTTGTTCCAGGAAATGTATATTCACAGTTTTTGTGTTTCAGTTTCAGTACAAAGAGAGAGTTAGTTTATCTCAATATCTCCTGTTTCTAGAAAAGATGCAATGACGTCTGTTCATCTAGATATTGATAAAATAATCAGACCTAAAAATGAATGTACCACATGTTTTATATTTTTGACTGATGCAACGCCACTGTTTTTGACAGGGTTGATACAGTCGGATACACTGTAAATGATGTGAGGGGGTAAAGGAGTGAATATCAAATCCTCTCCAGTCTGTGACCATCACTGTTCATTCTGACTAGAACTCAAACGATACTAGATTTCTGAGGCCAATACCGGTTAATTCACAATTAATAATGCGTCTAAGATGTATTGAGCGTGACAGTTTACAGGAAAATACTCTTTTCAGTCCTCTTTGACTCAACGACAGTGTTTTAAAAAGATACCTTGCAGCTTGGTGTCACACAGAACCAATGTATTACTCTAAGTATATAAACATCTACTGATAACTCTGTCATAACCAACAATACGCCAGTGATATTGGCCATGAGGATCTGTTTCGTGTCATTTTGAAACTCTCATGCTGCTCTCTCTAAGGATATGGAAAGCCAGTTTTGCCATGACTTGTTACCTGTGTTGTTTGTGACGCTGTCCCAAAGAGAGCTTACTGCTACTGTACATGGATGCTATTGCATTTTCATATTGAATGTCAGGCAATGTCCTGCCACTGACATACACTGAGAAGCATTTTTGTCTGCAATGAGAAACTGGAGGGACTGACGAATGGAAAGTTTGCGTGTGATATTTCTTTAACAAACAAGTAAGTCTCTACTTTGTCATTACACACACACACACACACACACACACACACACACACACACACACACACACACTGTGAACTCACCATGAGCGCGTCAGAGGCACACACACTGTGGAAGCCGTGGTAGAAGGCAGCGAACTGTTTATAGATGGATTTATTTAGCAGGAAGTCGACGTAGAGTTGGACATACTCTGTGGAGACAGAAGGAACACAACAGAGTGATTTTCAATATTCCATTACAAACTTTTACCCATTCACTCTCCACTCACGGCCCTTCAGTTTAACACACAGAGGGACATTGGGCACAGAGCTGGACCTGGAAAATGAGGTTTAATGAGAGAAATAAAGTTGACGTTCTCAGCTCGACTCTGTCCTCTTACTAAGAACAAAGAAGCTTTTGAGCTGAGGTAGGTTTCTGCGTTCTGTGAAGTCAAACAGCACACGAGGAGGATTCAAACAGTTGCTGTGGATTACACTGTACTGGACACACTGTACAGACAAAGTGGCATCAAGAAGAGAGTGGGTGGCTGACCCTGTCGTGAACAAGCGGGGGAATAATTTCCAATGGGGATGAAGCTCTACGAAATCATACTTTTTGGCCCCTCACTTTTGTAGTTTTAGGGTGATTTTCCACATAAGAGTACTTCATGGGTGAGAGACCAATGCATTACAGTTTACTAGACAGGCTATGAAGAAGAAAAAAGGTGCAGCTGGTCTCAGATTTAAGCAATTGCCATGTTTGTCAGTAGAACTGTGTGTCTGTTTGGACCATCTGCTCTTTAATGCATTGTGGAGCCGGTGGTCTGTGTGCCAATGAGCAAGAAACACGCTCATTGCTGAGAATCTTCAGTGAGGACTCACCCTTCCTGTTCTGCTTGGTGACAGGAATTTTGTCTCCTCCAGCCTTCAGGTTGTGGGATTTAACCACGCCCATTTCCTCCTGGAAGACCTGCAAAACACACACAAAAAGTATGTCACATAGGGGATTAGGAACTTGATTGAAGACTTTCATCGTTTAAATTATATAACAATGGTAAATGACAGCAGGCTACCATGGGAGGTGACCTGACCATCAGGAGCAATATGGAGTTCAGAACCAGAAGTGACAAGAGAGGAAGTACAACCGAACACTGAACAAGACATTTTTTGAAGGCAACTAAAATGTTAAAAATAACTTTAATGAACTGAAACCACACTGTTAAAGGGTTAAAGTCGTAAGTTGAAAACACAGACAACACAGGCAACCCAGGCCGGATAAATCTGTCGTAGCGACCTGTCAATCACAAGGTAGCCACGCCCTTAAGCATACCCTGCTTTATCATCTATTTTACTCTAAATGGACCATAATGTACTAAATGAACATCATGCTGTATTGAAGAAGACTAGAAACTAGCGATTGAGACCTTAAACTCATGTTTACAATGTTTACTGAGGTAATAAATCGAGTGAAAAGTGGAGTAATAGACTTCCATACAATCTGACTTCTTTTTGCAAACAAAGGATTCGCCCCCTGCTGGCCATTAGAGAGAATGCAAGTTTAAGGGACTAAGGCACTTCAAACAAGTTATGATGTGTGTGAGCATTAAATGTGCTCTAGCTTCATATTTAAAACTGATTGTAGGTTTCTATCAATAATTTTTTCATCTTGATTTCACGTCTGTCCGTCCAGGGAGAGGGATCTCTCCACCGTTGCTCTTCCTGAGGTTTCTCATTTGTTTCCCATGTTATAGGTTTAACAGCGAGGATCTATGGGCAGAGTTTTTTGTGTGCTGTACGGATCACATTACATTACAGCCATTTAGCAGACGCTTTTATCCAAAGTGATTTACAATACCGTATTTTTCGGACTATAAGGCGCACTTAAAATCCTTAAATTTTCTCAAAAGTTGACAGTGCGCCTTATAATCCAGTGCGCCTTATGTATGGTTACTTGTTGTGCTTATTGATCGATTTTATGTGGTACAATGCGCTCAAAAATCTGTCGAAATGTGTAAGTACGACTTTGGTAAGCAACGAAGCCGCTCCGCTCAATGGATATTCGGAGCATTACGGTACGCTGTGTCACTACCTGATTGGCCCCGTAACAGGAATGTAATGTCTAAACTAAAAGTCAAAATCGATCAATAAGCACAACAAGTAACCATCGGTCGCAACCGTCGTCCGAGCTTTCACGAAAGCTGGAATCATCACTGAACAGCCAAGTACCGATAACAGCAACAAGACTGACTCGGAAAATGACGAGAGGGATTCGGGCATTCTTGATGCCGAAATCGCACAGCTGTTTCACTCAGACACTGAAGATGAAGAATTCGATGGATTTGTGGAAGAGGAATGAATCGATAAGTGAGTGTATTTTTCTGTACCGGTATTTGTTGTTACAACTGAGTTGAATAAAGTTTGATTTACCGGACTGTGTTGTTTTGCTTAATGCGCCTTATAATCCGGTGCGGTTTATGTGTGAACATAGACACGTTAATTCACAGTGCGCCTTATAATCCGGTGCGCCTTATAGTCCAAAAAATACGGTAAGTGCATTCAACATTGGATTGTAAAGCCCCTTGAAGAAAATGTGTGACATTGGGCTATACAAATATAACTTGAATATAACTTGATTTCCCAAAATGTGTGCCAATGTGCTATATACAGTAAATAAAGTCTGGGTTTAGGGTTATAATTAGGTTAAGGTTATGGTGAGCAGCTAAAGGGAATAAATTATCTAAGTCAGGGCTCTTGCAAGTACAGCAGTACAAACTAATATGTGTGCAAAAAATAGAGGGGTATATATATATATATATATAGTAAAAGAGACACACATTGATGAACAAACATACAGAAAAAGTAAGGAGACAGTGAGTAAGAGAAATGACAGAGAGAGTGATCCAGCTTACTGCAGGTCAGCGGGTTTATCTGTTCCACAGTGGCGTGACTGTGACCAGCATATAGCTCACAGTCAGCTCACACTGTGGGTAAACATAACACCTCCATTCAAGCTTTAACATAATGTTTCTTCTCATATATGTTCCAGCTCCATGTGTAACCTCAGCTGCACCATAAAGTGTTCCATTATATCTGGTTGCTACGCTCAGAGGCAGAGAGCAGCCTGGTCGGACAAGCCTGCTTCATAAAACATGCTGATGTCATGTAATGTGAAACCTAGCATGAGGAACTTTTAAGAAGGTCCAGTGTGTAGGATTTAGCAGTGAGGTTGCAGATCGCAACCAACTGAAACTTCTCTTGTGGGCCAAGCATGTCGTAGAACTACGGAGGCGTACGCAATAACCAGAATGTCCCTCTCTAGAGTTTGTCCGTTCTGGGCTACCGTAGAAACACGGCGGTGCAGCATGTCGGACTCCGTGAAGAGGAGCCACTACCTATGTCTATAGAAACAGCTCTTTCTAAGGTCACAAAAACACAATGACTGTTATTCTCAGGGGACAACAGAACACAGATAATCATTGTGTATTTAGTTTCAAGTGGTTAAGGTGAGCAGTTGGTCAGCATTCCTGGACTGGTCTGTAGCTGATAATCAGTACACATATCTAACCAGGAAGTTGAACATTTTTGGGGAACTTTTTGCAGTCAACTGAGTCTGCAGCGCTTGTTTGTACAGATGTAACTCATATTATCGGCAAAATCATAATCCGAAGGTCTTCATTTATTATCGTTCAATCAATACCTAAACAATAATAAGTTTCCATTTTCTTAAAAATCGGTGGTCATCCATTATCCATAAAACATAATTAGGGCTGGGTATTGATATTTAAAAATGTTTTGCATACAAAATAATGCTGTTTTTGACATTTTGACATATTTTACTAACATACTAACTTTGCTTCTTTAAAATACAGTTTAAAATTGGCAATATCATGATTTAAATCAAGAACTACAGTTTTCTGTTTAAAGAGTAAATCAACTAAATTATGAATCCAACACGCACCCCCAGCCAGGCTATTACAGCAAAGCAAGGAGATGCTCGGATTACAATACACACAGAGAGTGAGAGTGACTTCATTCTCGGCTGAGGTGGACATTTCCCCACCATATCTGCACATGGACAATAGTTGTTTGCTGCTATAATAACGCTCTGAACATCGTTTGAAGATCCTAAAAGTACTAATTTTGCCCAAATCCTGGTTAATTTATCCTATCCATTTTTTTGTTAGAATAAGTATAATATTTGGAACCAAACATACCGAAAACATACATTTTTATGATGAAATAAATCTGCTGAATGATGTAAGTGGGACCGATCCAGATTACCTTCTGGTCTAGAATTAACTTTATTAATATCACGCAGCAGTGACAGCAGTCACAGCAGTCTGTCAGCACCGTCAGACGTGCCGAGACACTGTAATTGTGACATCTGTGGTGTGTGTGTGTGTGTGTGTGTGCACCCTGACTTTTAACAAAGTCCCTTGAAGATGTACTCCAACTTTTCTCACATCATTAACAACAGTGGTTCTAAAATAAAAATAAAAACCTGATAAATTAGTAATGATTCGTTAAACAGTTTATCAAGCATACTGGTAAGGCGAAACTGAAACCTTAATGATGCGACAACAAAGATGATCCTATTCCTTCCTGGTTTCCCTCATGTAAGTGACATTCTTCTAACCATTGTTGTGCTTTTATGCATTAAAATAGAGTATAAACGCATGGGACAGACAAACTCTTTCTTTTGCTATTGCCAAATTCAAACGGCCCGTTCATCATGAACCTCCTGCCCAAGCTTTAAATGTATCTTGATACCTGGAACATGAGGTAGAAGTCCTCCTCTACATTTCCCTCGTAGCTCAGCAGCTCTCCCAAACCATGAGCCAGCTCCTGCAACGGAAAAAAAAACAAAACAGTTCAGGATCAGGACAAATACAGTGATGGGATTAACAGGTTACTAGATTCAGTCCCAGAACATCTGAGTGCATGACAATAAGTGTCTGCTCTCCAAGAGCACCTCATGTTTTCAGTGTATAGACTTTGTCTCTTTACAAGAGAGGTGTCTAATGAGGAAAGCGGCTTTCAGACCAATGAAGGTTGGTTTTGATCAAGTTTCTCAAAATCCACTTCATGTTAGATATGAAACAGCTTCTGACAGAACACCAAACTAAGAACAAGCTGTCTGAAATGCTCATTGCCTGATGTCTGGGCTCATATTTAACACATCATTCTGTCACTATTTCAGTTAGTGAATACCAGGACACACTTCAGCCAAGAAGCAAAGCTCCACTTGGTTGTACAGATTGATGTATCTGATGAATAACGTTCTGGTACTATGCTTGTCCTGGGTCACGCTAACTTCAGGCCTCATGTTTCATATCCCGTGTGTGTGTGTGTGTGTGTGTGTGTGTGTGTGTGTGTGTGTGTGTGTGTGTGTGTGTGGTGTTGTCGACCTTCACAGTGGGAAAGGTTTTGGACATGAAACAGCTTGAGGATCAAGTAACTTTGAGCGAGTGTCAAAAGAAAGTTCAGGATCTTTCCCTTGCTGTTGCATAATACAGTAGAAGTGTTCTATCTGTCACACAGAGAGCCTCTGTTACAAAGTGAGGACAGAAAGTAAAAGAAAACTATTTTCACTAAGTTGCAGACTAGAACTGTCGGACCCTGCAGCAGGTGTGTGGGGTTACAATGCCTCGCTCAAACACACCGGAGTCTTTGTTAGCAAGTGCATACAGAGCATGGTTTTCTGTCTGAAAATACTCAAATTGTTACATATCGCAGCATCAAAACTAATTTTTGTTCGACAAAAGGTTTTCTTCAAACTGCATCGACTCACGGGTATCATGACCTAAGGACACTCAGCATCCAATGTGCTACAATTTGGTGGCGCTGTAACAATTAACTTTACATTTTGGCTTCTAACTTTTGAACAGCAAGTCTCCCAGGTATTGTGAGTCCGGACAAATCCCAGTTGCATCTACATTTTCTGCCATTTTGAATTGTGTCCAAATTGTTTTTTTCTACTCCTCCCACATATTTTGAGCAGTTGTCACCAAATTTGTCTCTGGACGAAGCGAAAGTAACTGCTTTGGATTTTTAGTGTTCCTTACAATTTGGCTATAGCTGGCACTCATAGTTTGCTCAAATGCTGGAGGCAGGGCATTTAACAAAAAAAATGTCATATCGCCAACACTTTTTGCTATTGAGACGATAGGATGTCTGAGTGTCCAAATGATGTGCCATTAAGTGGTGCTGGAGCAGAATCATCTTATAATAATGGAAAGGAATCTCCGTATATCTGTCTGTGTCTTTGTATGTATGTATGTATGTATGTATGTATGTATGTATGTGTGTATGTATGTATGTATGTGTGTATGTATGTATGTGTGTACGTATGTATGTATGTACGTATGTGTGTATGTATGTATGTATGTATGTATGTATGTATGTATGTGTGTATGTGTGTATGTATGTATGTATGTATGTATGTATGTATGTGTGTATGTATGTATGTATGTATGTGTGTATGTATGTATGTATGTGTGTATGTATGTATGTGTGTATGTATGTATGTGTGTATGTATGTATGTGTGTATGTATGTATGTGTGTATGTATGTATGTATGTATGTATGTATGTATGTGTGTATGTATGTATGTATGTATGTATGTATGTGTGTATGTGTGTATGTATGTATGTATGTATGTATGTATGTGTGTATGTATGTATGTATGTATGTATGTATGTATGTGTGTATGTATGTATGTATGTATGTATGTATGTGTGTATGTATGTATGTATGTATGTGTGTATGTATGTATGTATGTATGTATGTATGTACTGGACTAGTATAATCCAAAATGTGTTCACAAACCTCTTTTTCAGATGCACACTTTGCTTCACTATCAAATCACAACGCAAAGCACTCTGCCTGTGTCTGTGTCCCTGAGACATACATGATGTGAGTACAGTGTGTACTGTACTGCTGGGATGTATACATTGGCAGACATGAGTGGGATTGAAAATGATTGCGGAGAGAGAAACAGAGGGAAGTGATGAATGTGCTTCACATCTGGGAACACTCAACAATTCAGACTAAACGTTCTAACTCTTTGTTACATCTATGTATTGTTAAATGTGAACTTTTTCTAAACAAACACTCTATAGGGTGTTTAACTCTGCTAATTCAACGCCGTGAAAAAAAAAAAAAAAAAAGACATGCTTAAAAATAATTAAAAGAACGTCCAGTTGAAAAAGTGCTGTCAAGGTTGATTCAAAGTTAACAAAACAAAATATACTATCTGGTGGGAGACCATGTGAAGTTAAATTTAGACTTTGTAAAGACCACCATTAAGGGATCATGGGAGGTGAGAGTGAACATAGAGGGATGAACAGTTGAACTCTGGCTCTCTCTAGTGACAGCACAGAGAACTGCAACACGTAGATAATAAAGAAATGTGCTGTGGGTGAATTTTGGTTGAGTTTTCTTTTTAAAGTTTTGGGGTTTCTACTGCCCCAATAAAACATGCATCAACAAGCAAAAAAATAAAAAGTGCGCCGATGCTGATTCATAGCAAATGTACCCTCCAGTTAAACCTTAGTCTTACATTTGAGGTCGTATCTCGTCACACATTCAAAACACAATTTTTGAACACTGTCTGGAATTCAAACTCCTGACATGTCAACCTGAGACACATACCGGCATGATCTGCTGCAGGTCGTCCAGGGTGGTGTTTGCCATGCCGACAAGGGCATTTTGGTCACACGGCACAGTGGGTGGAGTGAGGAGCTTCCTGTCGGAGGACACATAAAGATTTGAGTAAATGTCTCTGTCCTGAAAAATCAGAGCTGCTGCTTGTTCTTATCTGATTAGTGCGGCAGTCCGCAGAGAAAATACTGTCAAGGTATGACAAACACACACACACACACACACACACACACACACACACACACACACACACACACACACACACACACTTACCTGTAACAGTAGAGGGGGAAGTGGATGTCCAGAGCAATGCTGTTGTAAACTGCTAAGCCCATCAGCTGATAACACAACAGGTTAAGGAGGAAGTAACTATCGACGTCAAATCGGGCCAGGTGCGTACAATTTCCTTCCCCTGTCGTGTGGCCTCGCTAGGTCCACACCCCTCTTCAAATTCAACCTTCATTTCGATGTCAACTACACACTTGTAAAGTTTCTTGACCGCGTCTTGCACTGTCCACAGACATCTGGCAACGTACTCAAAACCGCTTCTGTTGGTAGCCCCCGCTGCAGAAGGTGTCTCGAGCACCACATTACGCCACGATGACAATCACACACAGACTCACAAGATGAAAACAATACCAGTAACACGCTGTCGAGTGTGGTAACAATCACCAGGAGTCTTCGTAGCTCGTAGCAGCCCCATAAAGCCCCATCAACTAACCTACAATTCATGAGCTCAGTTTTTACTATGAGGTTACATGATGTCATTCTGACAGCAGCGTGACTTACCGCCTCTTAAAACAACCAAATCCTTTGATCAACGATCAAAACTAGATGTTAAAGAGCTGGATCGTTTAGGAGAACTTTGACTGCATCACTAGAACAGCCACCATCTTTAATCGTTGTCATCCTCCACCTGATAGGTCAGATGAGGTTCTGATGGGGCATCTCTGGCTCGAGAGTGAACTTAACAAATTACCTTCCAGTTCAACAGGAGATACTCCTTTTTATGGAAAGGAAACTTTAGAAAGATGATTCAGACGGAAGTAAATGTCAGCAAAAAAACAAAACAAGACTGATAGCTGGTGGAAAGGACGTTAACACGGCTTCTATATGAAGACATGGAGACTAACATCGATAACACACAGCTGGAGTGAAGACCAGCTTGTCTACTGGTGTTCAGTCTGAAACTCTCAGTGTAAAATCTGAACTCATGGTTCATTGGAGAGACCTTGTGTGAAAAAAGACCAGTCAGTCTTTCAGTCTTTAGCCAGAGTTTAATACAGGCGGAATGACTTCAGTGTGTGTGTGTTGAGTTCATGTACTGAACATCCCATCCACCTGTAGTATTTTCTTTTGTTTTTATGTTCAAAGGGTGGTGGCGTCTCACTCACACACACACACACACACACACACACACACACACACACACACACACACACACACACACACACACACACGCCACATGTGGTGACCATATGTGGTGTAATTGTATGTGTAGGTTGAGTGTGTCTGAGAACTGAACGCTACTGATTACAGGTAGGTGACACACACACACACACACACACACACACACACACACACACACACACACACACACACACACACACACACACACACATCGACATGAAAATAAACATCCACTGCTATTACCACAAGGTCATTATGAAGTCAAAAACACACACACACACACACACACACACAGATATCAAAGAGAGTGTAACAGAAAAGCATTTAGAGGCCCTCTTTCATATATCTCCACTTTATGGGACAGGCATGAATAAAGCTCTCTCTCTCTCTTTTTCTCTTTTTCTCTTTTTCTCTCTCTCTCTCTCTATTCATGGTCGCTCTGTTTCACATTATCTTTCTGTCTGTTTTTCTACTTCACTTCCCACTTTCTTCTATTTGCCAGCCCGTTCCTTTCATTTATTCATGCTTCATTGGTGCGACAGCTCAAAACAACAAACTGAGAAAAACAGATTCTGCAACAATATCATGCAGATATGAAGGTTACAAAAAAGATTAAAAAAATAAACGATAAACGACCTTATCAACAAAATTTCCAACAAAATTGCAAACTGACCAAGAATCAGCCCGGAGCCTCCTTAATGCTGTAGTATGGTGAAGTTTCCCACTGTGCACACTTGGTAATGCATGTGGGTCTTAATCCTTACACAGTGCTGAGACCAACTTTTAGTCTACAGATTAAGAGAAGCTGTGTGGTTCACAGATAGCGAGACATGATGACGACTTGCTTTGCAGCTATATTTCTATCAAAATATCAGCGCTGAATATTAAATCATTTTTATGTCAAAACTAAAAGATCAGTGCAAATGCAGTCTAATACAGTAAGTTTAAGGGTTTTAAAACCATCTTTTCAGACTTTTTCTGACATTAAGGCTCGTACACAGAACCATAGGCCTAGACTTTATCAATCTGATAATAGTTTCAGACCTGAATCTACACGATATTTCATGAATCTGGTCCTACGTGACCCGTACTTGCAATTATCTAATCCTCACAGTCCAGCCTCAACAAATTGCTCTCTACCAAACTTCCCATCACCTGCCCTTCCCCTGTTTGTTGTTCAAAGCTGCGATTGCCAAACTTCCCTGAGGCCCCAAAAAGCCTCAGGTTCACTCTGCCGCAGTTGATTTGTACTAATTGAATTCATGTGATTTTGTTTGACAAAATGCCTTTATTGTTGTTATTATGTTCATGAGTTAGCTTACCTTCTTTTAGCACCGTTCCTTTTTTGTTCTGATGTTTTATTGCAGTTTTACTTAATAACGTTGAAACCCTGTTCTCCATTATTTAAGATGCCATTGTGCCTACATATTGCATATTCCCAAATGAAGGTGATCAGTCAAAATACCACACAGCAAACCCGCGACTGTGTAATATTGCAGCATAGGAATAATGCACACGCTGCACAAAGACGCAGGGAAACCGGGCAGCTGCTACGCCTCAGTCTCATCTCTGTACTGTCTCTCTCACTTCATGTCCCACTTTGTCTCTCTTCGTCTCTGCTTTCTCATCAATGTTTGTTCTTTCATGTTTACTTTTGTTTATAGTCTTTCCATCTTTCTCTGTTACATATTTTCTCTCCACCACTTCCTTTTCATCTTCATAGTGACGCAACACTACCGTGACGACTAAACAGGAACTATGGCGATTGATGAATTAGCTCTTAGCGTGCGCACACATGTGGAAAATGCATGGAACACCCAGGAGCGCGCGCGCGCACACACACACACACACACACACACACACACACACACACACACAAGAACCTGGCGAGGAACACGCAGCTATTAGGTTATATAACCTTTTGACAGTTCCCAGCTGGCCAGTAACTAAGGCTGAAGTGCTGGATCGTTCTCTATACACACACACACACACACACACACACACACACACACACACACACACACACACACACATATATACTGTACTGTATAGATAGACACTCTCTCACACACACACACACACACACACACATGAAAGTACATAAAGTACATTTTACAAAAGCAGGAACAACAGCAGAGCTACCCTGCAGTATTTGAAGCTACACAAGAGAAAGTCCTGTGAATGTTTGAAAGAAACGTAATCTTCGATTTCTGTCCACCTGACAACCATTTGTAATTAAGTACTGTAAGTTTCTAATGAATGCCGGTACAAATGGAGTAGTTATTGTAAGTGTCGGGCAAAATAGACTCATTTCCTGTTAAAACAAGCTGCAAGTGGAGGAAAAAATGTGCAGCTGTCTGAGGTATTATGTGCTAAAGCTGGACACAACCCTGTCTGTGAGAAATTACACATGCATATTGTTATCAAACAGGATATACTGTTGAAGGAAAAATAATGCCACCACATTATGTTTTTTACTAACATAATAAGGAAATGTAATTGGCAAAAAAAAATAAAAATGTGTTGGATTAAAGCTGGACTAAAGCTTAGATTCCTGACAATTCATTGTCTGTGCAGAGCCCGGCAGGTCTCAGGTGCACATGATTTGCTATCAGTATTTTGCGTTACAAATGGGGAATGTATACTTTTAATTTCTGAATCAACATGCTATGCAGGCTGCTGGTTTAAAGTCCATGTAATGCATGCACTGCTGAAGCTTCAGGACTCTACTTCAAAGAAAAGAGGAAAAAGAAAGGAGAGAAAACGCTGTAGATTTGAAATCAGTCTTATTCTAAGATGAAAAACCACGAATAGCAAGCAGCTTGTTTAGCGTTGGCTAGCTTGAGCAAACGTCTGTACAGTCAGTGCTCTGGCTCTTTGTAGTATAAACTATCTACATCCACTTTAAATACCACATTACTAACATTGCTAGCGGCATCTGAAGACGTTTTTTAAAAGAAATTTCGAACTGCGAATGTCTTCTACAAACACTCAGTTTGCGTTTAAACTGTTTTAACTCATTTCTTATGTAAGAGTTTGTGGGTGTGAAATTACTGAGGCCGTCTTGTTGTGGAGAAATGTTTCAGTTTCAAACCCTGTCTGTTTTATTTCATATTTAAAAAGGCGATATATAATAGTTTGCGATACATCTGTTCAGTGTGCAGATTTACAGCCTGGAAACACACATTAAAGTATCTCTTTCTCCTCTGTGGTTCGAAATAGAAGAGCGTTAAAGTGCAGATTCTGAGATTTGGGGAGGGAGTATAAGAGTAGAGAACGTATGTAGGTGTGTGTGTGTGTGTGTGTGTGTGTGTGTGTGTCTGAACATCCCAAAAACACTGCAGTTTTGTCTGGGAGACATATAAGCTGTGAAACCACTGGAGAACTTTGAATATAATTGAGGAACATTAAAATGCTAATGTGGCCTGTTTGTGCAGACGCTAAGCTACTCTTGATGGGAAAAAAGTCAAAAATGTACAAAACAAACAAATTGTAACACCTAAACATACATCCATGGCTAAAAAACAATCTCTCATACTTTATTTTACTAAGAATATACAACCCACAGTCTCCGTGAAGACAGTGTGTGCTTCATCTAATGTGTTTTGTTTCTTTACTAAAGGATACAGTCCCGACCAACTGGAACTCAGAATAGTTGTCACACTTCCAACTGCTGAACCAATGGCAGCGCGAGTCCTTCATGTAGGTAAACATCCCTGAAAAAAAACAGAATCAGGTTTAGCACATTTCTGGTGGTTAACAAATCAATAAAGCCTGGACGAATAGACTGACAAGGGAAGGAGACGAGGAGAGATGGAGGCAAGGTAGGAAACAGTTGACAAGAAGGACGATAGCCTTGAAGGATGGATGGAAAGATCAACCAAACCTATAGAGCAACACTGACAAGAAATCTTCATGGTCACTTGTAGTGAAGAGCAGGTAGTTGAAGCGATCCAGCTGTGACTGAGAGAAACAGCAGCAGTCTGTTCTGAGCGGAGACAAGCATCTGGACCGCTCACATCTCTGAACACCAGAAACTGACACCACTTCACGCATAAAAGAGCCTGTGTGTGTGTGTGTGTGTGTACACCTGCATGTGTGCAGCTTAGTGTGTGTGTGTGTGTGTGTGTGTGTGTGTGTGTGTGTGTGTGAGGCAGAGCCGGGGCTTTCCCTGTGCTGCTAATGAGGGGAACACAGCTTTCATTGAGTGTGTTGCTTTGGGCCGGCGTCCCCTGGAACCAAAAACACAGACGACCGCAGAAAGACGGGAAGACGATGGAAAGAACAACTCGAAGAGAGGAGAGAGAGAGAGAGACACAGATAAAAAGTAGGAGAGAGAGAGAGAGAGAGAGAGAGAGAGAGAGTAGAGGCAGATACAGACTCGGTTTCCATTCAAGTATTTTTATGCAGACTTCAATGTACTGGAGGAGAAAGGCAATTCTTGGAGAAAATTCTGCATCAATATTGTAAAATGGTTTTTCATCATGACGTTAGAAATATTGGAGCAACAGTGATGGAAACACACTTGTTGAATAAAAAGGGAGAAAGCTGTTCACTCACATTTCATATAAATTTGGATTTGGATTAAAATGAAGTCTCCAAGTCCCAGTCGTGTATGCGGTGTGACTCCGCCAAATCACACACTACCACATCAGCATATTCCGTTCTCAAAGTCAGGTATACTTTTCCAAATATTTTTGAATATTTCGTACTACTCTTATTTATCGGCATAAAGTACATCCACCCCAACTGTGCTCTCCCGCAGCAGGATTTCTGGGCGCGTTTAAGGATGACAAAGAGTGTCATAAATGCAAAGCAACAAACATTCTTGCATATTGAAAAAAATGCTTTTTTTCAGATCAGAAAACATGTCTATGCCTCATTCTAGCTGGAATATTTCACCATTTCATGTTCATTAAGTTTAGATTTACTCTTCTGTAAGCACCAATGGGCTTGGGAATATGAGCCAAAAAGTATAGGGATTAGTGGAAATTATTGGGAGACATATTTTTGGTTTTGGTCTTCAGAATAATGTCATAATAATTGTCATGTTTAGGTATAAACACGACTGGACAACCAGGATATAATGGACTTCAGCGGTGACCCAGCCAACAGTTGTTTGGAACATGCTGAACTCATGAGGTGGATTGTGCTGCATGAGTGGTTTGAGATATGAAAGTTTTGCAGATTCAATACTCAAAAGATCCATTTTTGGTTTGTTTCTTTTAAAAAGTCAGGATTAGAGAGGCTCAAAGACAAACGGATTAAAGGACGAGAGAAGAAGACAGGGAGGGAAAAGAGACAAGGGCACACAAACATAGTGACACAGATATGGAGATAATTAGAGTCAGGCCGTCTGTAAAGACAGGAGAGTAAACTGAAAAGAGAAACAGACGGAGAGAAGACAGTCATAACAGGAGCCGCTCCGGTTTCCAAAACCAACACTGACCGCTTTTCTCAGCCATCTGACACTTATTCCTGCTGCCGCTTTCGCAACCTGAAAACTCTCAGCGCTTGTCCACAGAGACCATCTAATAAAAAATGCAGTTCCATTTTCTTTTCCGCTTGTTTACAGTAAAATTACGGCTCCACTTTCCATTGACTTTGCATCAAACTGGATTTCCCACCAGAATCGTGTCGTTATCTGTAGTTCTCTGTTGATAGATCTCAGCTTTTCCATGTTCTTTATTCACATTGGTTAAGGCTGTTTTATGGACACCGTTTATACAAGTAAGAATAACCTCTAATAAGACCACCGCGTGGTGTGCGGTGTCAGCTGAAGGGCCTCTGTGCTACACTCTGTGCTACACTCTGCGCTACACTCTAGACAGCCTGGTGGAAGTGGAAGTGCGTCTCACCGTAGTCTGTGTGGAAGATCTGTCGCACCAGCAGCAGGAACCACTCCTTTGTCAGGCCGCCCATGTCCAGCCCCGCCTCCCCGACAAACGTCACCCGCAGCTTCTTTTTCAGGTCACACCGCTTCCTCGTCAGCTATAGAGACACAACATAAGATCAATAAAAAAAAATAAAAATAAAAAAAAAAATAAAAAAAAAAAAAAATATATATATATATATATATATATATATATATATATATATTTTCTTTTTATATAACAAAAACTATCACATAGCTGTTTCATTAAAACCTCAGAGTATAAAAAAAATGTTTTTGATCCTTTATTGCTAAACTTATCCAGGCCAAAAAGGACAAAACCACGAGGACCATCTTAGAGCTAAAGACGTTTGGGCTGAATCTTACTTCTTGAAGAAACTAACATTTAACATCACTTAGACTTAGATTTGAGGGTTCACGTGAGATTTATAGTTCGGTTTATAGTTCGGTTTATAGTTCGGTTTATAGTTCGGTTTAGGTCAGACTGAGCGTCTGAGGTCGACACATGAATGGTTCTGCATTTTCACCGCCCTCTCTGTGTTCCCGGACCACACATTTTGCCAGTTTTTTTTCTCTCATAACAAAACAATTTAAAAAAAATATATTTTTGATTGTCCTCAAAACCTCATAAGGTCCTAAAATTCCCAGTTGCCACGCACAACATTTGTCCCGGTCCCCTGGTAATATGAGTCCTGTGCGAATAGTGCTTTAAACTGCTAATTCAATTTGTTTAATTAAAAAATGTGTTTGGCACTGGACCAGCTGATTGGCAAAAACATAAAAACAACCACTGTTCTACATTATCTCAGAACGTGTCCGAGAACGCAGAAGTGTTTCATACAGTATTTCAAATCTCAAACAAGCTAATTGGTCGCTCCAGCTTCCTGACAGGAGGAAGGCGAGTTTGAAATGGAAAAGAAAAACACATGTTCATGTTTGTTGACGTAGAAGTTCAAAACATATTCACCGTGCATCCCTTAAACACCTGTGAACACACGCTTACGTTTGCCCCGAGAGACGGAATTAACTTCTCACGCATAAAATAATGAATTCTCTGCGGAGGAAACGTGACTCTTTTTGTTCATTATTATTTTCCATATACATAGGGAGCCCTTGCTATGTAATACTGCTTTAATGAGTACCTTGTATTATATTATATTGTATTGAAGTGAGTGTGTGTGTGTGTGTGTGTGTGTGTGTGTGTGTGTGTGTGTGTGTGTGTGTGTGTGTGTGTACTGACCTCATCCAGTGAGTCGCTGAGGAGTTGTGCTCGTCGTACTTTAATGTTGAGGAACAGAAGGTTCATGTCCACTCTCTGCCTGCGAGAAACCTTACTGACCAGGCTTTGCTGTGAAACACACACACACACACACACACACACACACACACACACACACAATTAAAGTGTGTGGACATGCATTTGTTGCTTGCGTACATTGTTGCACATTTTGCCTGATTTCTAGGTTTACTGCGTCTATGTTACTGTACTTCTACGGGCCTTGTCAATAAGGAAAGTGAGGTCCTCGCTTCTACAAAACAGTTGAACACCGGCATAAGATTAAGGGTTAGGGTCTTAAATGTATTATTTAAATGAGGTACAAAACATGTTTGCACATGTGTGTGAGAGTGTGTGTGTGTGTGTGTGTGTGTTGTGTGTCTCACCCTGGCCTGACTGATCATCTGTTGCTCAGAGTCTTTCTGGATGATGGCTTTCTTCACCACTGTCGAAAGGATGAAGGGAAACTGACAGAAGGAGAACCTGAGGGAGGACGAGAAGAAATATGAAAAGTTAATCAACCTGAAAACACTTCATTCTTGACCAACTCTCAAGTGTATTTTTAAAATCATAAGCTTTAAAAAAAAAATGAGCAGTGCTCTGAAATCTACACCCGAAATGAGCAGAATTCCCCACCACACCAGCCAGGAACTTTTAGAGCCGATCGTCTGAACTGTTAACTCTGGATCCATTTCCTTTATCAGACGTTAACGAGCCGTGACTCAGCGTGAAACAGACTTTGCGGCTTCTGGAACTGTTTCCACCATTCTGGACAAAGTGCAGCTGTGTGGGAACGTTACTTCGTCCCCGCACAGGCAGAGATACTTGGTCTGACTTCCAGGAATCTTCAGAAGGAGCTAACATCCCTCTTGTAGTGAGTCAAGCTAGTGTGTTGACACATCTGTTGGCATTTCTGGTCCTTATTAGCGAGAGCAGGGACACTTTTCCTAGGAAAAAGTCACTACACACCATCTGTTCCACGGCCCCGTTATTTAAAATCCATCTATGTTTACAAAAGCTCTGTCTCCTTGAACATTTCACACAAGCAACACATCTATTATACAGGCAGGGTGACTTTTCTATGGACAATCAAACAACATTTCAGTCAACGAAGCAGAAATTGGTTTTAGTTTGTAAAGTATTAGAGACATTCTTGACACATTCAGTCATATTCATAAAAGTCAGTAGCTGGAAAAGTCATTTAAACTGGATAGGCAAAGAGACAGACACACTTTATCTGACCTATTTGAGTTGCCGTAGTTCTGCCAGGTCCTGTACTCCTCCATGAAGTCTATGTGCTCCAGAGTGATGTTGTAGAAGTCGGTGAAAGGCATGATGGGAGTAGTGGAGACACTGTTGGCTGCATCTGAGGACGGGAATAGAAGAAGGAAAGTCAATTGTGACAAAATGATCTGTTGTGTGTGTGTGTGTGTGTGTGTGTGTGTGTGTGTGTGTGTGTGTGTGTGTGTGTGTGTGTCTCACTGAATAGGCCGAGCACTTTGGTAGCAGAGGGAATCCACCAGGAGCACTTGGCCAGAGGAGGAAGTTCGTCTGGTTCTGCAGGAAACAGTCGGGTGGAGATGAACTGCAGGAGGCGCTCTACCGGCTGCCTGAAACGCCTCGCCGACACCCTGACACACACACACACACACACACACACACACACACACACACACACACACAGTTATTGGTTAACATCAGCAGCTTGGCAGAGGCAAAACTACACAAATTGCACATACCCTGAAATACACACACATGCACAAAAATAGACAGTTCAAGAGAGAAAAATAGCGGCGTTGGATGAAGAGATTTGGGTTTTTGGATCCGAGAAGAACCAAACAGAACTTGTAATTTAGAGCAGTTAGCTTGTAAATCATGACCACATAGAGGATGCATTCTTCAGGGCTCCTTCTTAAGGCTGAGAGAGTAAAGGGTAAAGGATGGCTTACATTTCTAATCGTAGGCTGTGTGTCAACTTTTAAAAGTTTTAAGGTTTGATTAAACGGGCTGGCAGTTGATAACCTTTTCCAAAATACAGAAATGTTGCAGTTTTTCTTCCAGGCTGGGTAGCGATGCCACACACATGCCATCCAACTGTCTGATCAGGGCTGGACAGTAATACGGTATTATAAAGAGGTGTCACGATTCTCCAAATCTACCATTAGATTTCCTAATCAAACAGTTCTACAAACGTTTTTTTAACACTGACGGCTGCGTCATTGTTAGACTACGGAGTGTTGATTCGTACAGATCAACAGACGCCCTGACAACTGTCATAATCATTTTCAAATGTAGCATTATATGCTTTTGGCCCAGTGGTGACAGTTCAATAACTTTAACAGTGTTAAAGTAGGCGGCTGGGGTGGAAAGAAAAAAAAAATACTGGGAAAAGAACATTCCTGCTTTTGACATCAGAGGAGGAAATCGAAAGTTCATTTCAGCGATTAACGATTTAGAATGAAAATCTTTACGCCCCGCTGCTGTATATGCAGCATATATGAAAGT
>NW_027176750.1:1252720-1272720 GCF_023349555.1 Cebidichthys violaceus
GCAAATGGATCCCAGAAGTGTTCTCACCCTTTCCACTCCCTCAGCAGGCTGTTGATGATCCCTTTCAACACTGACTTCTGGATGTCCTGAGGCTGAACACACGCACCAAAACAAATTGAGAAACGACTCAGAAGATTGAATCGACATTCCTGAATGTCAAGAGACCCACAAAGTGGAAACGCTGGGCCGCCATATTTATCGAACCTTTTCTTTACCGGCGAGGCCACAGAACACAGAAGTGTTCACAAGGACAGCTTTGACGTGTTTCATGTTTGAAAATGTTTTTTTTTACTAAATGTTTTTGGGTGTCATTAATAGACATCGCCTGACAACTCGGGTATGTTAAGCTTCATAGAACGTATCTTATATTAAACAGATGCTATAAACTCTGCTACAGACTTGATGTAATTAAGAAAAAAAAGACGTTATCCGTTTGCAAATGTCCTTGTTGGCGGCGGCGGCGGTTCTGAAATGTGCTCTAGAGCTCAACAGTGAGGCTCCAGAAGTGAAATTCCTCTTCATATCCTGAATCGAGGATGACTCACCACGAGCTATGAGATCGTGAGGCGATGGCGTATGTTCCTGTAGAAGCAATATGATATCAACCTTGTTTAAAGAAAAACAAGTTTTATTTGCAATGTCATGGAGAAGTATTTAACTACCCGAAATCCTAAACTGTAACAGCAACATATTATGTACATAATTATGTACACAGTCTAGTACCTTTGCCTTATTTCAGTTTATACTTGCTCCTCGTTCAGTGTTTTACGGTGATGTAGTTTGTTGGCTTGCTCCAGGGTTAAAACTATTAATAAAAGGAGTTTCTGAATCATTAATAGTGGCCTCATAAAAGGCAATAGCTCTAGAAGCAGTTTGATGATGAGCTCCTATGTGTTTGCAGACGGGGGTCTGTTTCTCTGGCGCTTACTGTGCTGAGCAGCGCGTCGTAAACAGCGTTGACAAACTTGGCGTTGACTCCCGAGTCGTCAATGGTGTTAAAGGATCCGTTCGCCTCTCGCTGGGAAAGGACAGAGGAGGGAGGACACAGAAATGAGGAAAGAAGCGAAGGAGAGAGCATGAGGAAAAAGGAGGAAAACAGCAGAGAGAAAAAAAAAAAAAATGCTTTCCCACAGTAAAACGGTCCAGGCGTCTGGTGAAATTTTAACGGCATCTAAAACAGTTTTCTCACAACAGGCATTCTTTTGAGAGCCAGACTGTGTGTGTGTGTGTGTGTGTGTGTGTGTGTGTGTGTTCTACCTTGAAGGCAGCGTTGATTTCTATGAAGGAGTCGAAGGTGGTCAGGTAAAACTCTCGGACCTCCCTCCAGTCACCTGATTGGACGGCACGCTCCATGTCCTCCCTGGTAACACAAACACATACACACAATGCTTAAAAAGACAAACCAGAGACCCGGCTCCAAATGAACGTAGTATTTTGTTTTACTGTGTTTTTAAAAACTCACTGAAACTCCTTGGTGGTCTTGGTACGCAGCGGGATGATGGGGTCGGAGGGGAACGGAGCTTTGACCTCTGGGGGGAGAGTGTCAATGGAGAGCCGCTGCTTCTGACGAACATCGCTGCAGATCGGAGGCAGCTCTCTCCCTGGGTGAGAAAAACAGACAATAAACCACTTATTAATAATCCAAAGCAGCAGGGGTGAAATGTTCATTCCAGCTCTGGAGGAGTAAAACAATTGAGAAGTGCTTAAGTCTTAACAATTAAAGTTATGACCCTGATAGATTCACGCAAAAGCAGTCGTTACCTGTACGAAACCTGATTTTTTTTTATTGATTTCTACTTCTTTAAATAAATAATTCTAAGAAAAAAGCATCTGGTTGCTCAATATGCACCCAAAATCTCTCCGTTACTAAACCCTCACCTTAACCATCTGAGCTATTCTGAACTGAGTCACGGTAGCTCTCACACAGAGAATAAAGGTATGAAATGAAAGCACTTCCTATAATTACATGAACACGATCCACTGTGACATTGACGTCCTGCTCCATTCATAACAAACTCCGCTGCGTGTCAAATCAAGCGCTTCTTAGACTAACAGCCAGCCACCAGGAGGTGATCGAGGTGTTTTCACCTCACTTTTGGGGAGCTGTCATGCCCAGCAGTGTCAGTCTGCGGAGAAACTCTGAATGTCGCGGCTGCAGTCCAGACTACAATAATCATAGACACACTGTAGAACTGTAGAAATGCCCTGAATGCAGGTGAAGAAGAGCTTCATTTTAAGTCTTATTTTGATTTGCACAATAGCATTAATATAGCACAACATGTTGATTCAAATGTTAATTGTTATTTTAATCTGCTGGCTTCAAGTTTAGCTGTACATTTAGTCATCTTGCTAGTGAGGACATGTTTGACAATCACTAGATTTATGGAGGATGAACAAATGAATCAGTAAACCATTAATCAATCAATCTAAGAACCAAAGCAGAGAGCACTTCTGTAGACACATCAAACTGCCGATGCGATAGAGCTTTCAATCAAAGACGGAGGGAAAAGCGTCAAATTAGCTTTGCAAACAGAACGGAGGAATTGTTTTTATTCTATCTGGAAACATTTTGCGTTGTAGAAGTTATATACAGCAGGACAAATAAAGACAGAAGGACAGACGGCGAGAGATATTCAGGCTGAGACAGTGATGTCATTGATGATGTGGCCTCCTCACACTCCTGACCATCTATTCATTCTGTGTATAATTAGCCCCCTTTTGTCTCCGTCGCCACAGTAACAATAGTCACCAGCAGGCCTGTCCAGGTGCATTGTGGGTGCATGGACGGATTGCAGATAAAAGGGACGCAGGTACAGAGGCAGACAGATGGATACATGACAATGAGAGCAGGTGTTACATCACAGGAGCCCTCATGTTTCTTTTTGTGTGAACAGTGGAGGTGTGTTAGAGGGCGGCGCTAGAGAAAAGGTCATGGGTCATTAAAATGAAAAGAGTTCATGCTTTGGGGAGCAGAAATGGAAATTTCATGTGAATCTATCCAGTAAATTCAGAATGTATTTTGTGTACAAGTACAAGTAATGGTTAGTGTTGTCAGAAAGGTTAAATAGTTTTTTGTAATATTTCCTGGCATGTTTTATTATTATTATTATTATTATTATTATTATATCTAGTTTTTGTTTACCTTGTTAATGTTTTCCACATTGTTTTGTTGTTAAACCTTTCAAATGTTTCCATTTCTAAATATGTCTTTGCTTTACTTGTTTAAGCACTTTGTAAGCTCATTTTCTCAAAAGTGTAAATAATGAACATCATTTATAATAATAACTCGCACACAATTATTGTGACGGACGGTTGTCAGCATTAAGGTAGGGCTCTATTCTCTGTGATAAAAGGATTGAGGATGGAATCGTAAGAATTGAGAGTTTTGAAAAGCTTTAACGCAGATTCTAGCTCGCTAGCTTCTTCTACAGTCTCTGGAGAGCTATCCAACCATAATATGTATGTTTCTGAGCAAGCCATCCCACAAAACATCTTAAAAATACATGATATGTATTTAATATATTACGTTTTTAACAATGCTATTACTATATGGCCATGGACATTTCTCCAAAAACAAGTCCCTGGTCATGACTTGTATCTGTCCCTGGGTTCACAGAATGATAAGATTCATCCTCTGGTGACCATGACTGTGATTTCACGGTAATCTACCTTTTACCTTTTGATATACTCCGTCCTGAATCAAAGTGCTACGGGTGGAAACAAATCTAAATCTTCTTTCATAGCAACCTGGCCATGAAATGTATTCATCAAGTCAGCGGATGGAAGCAGATGGAAAAGTGGCGTTGCCATAGTCGGGCCAGGACTCCAAGAGGACACAAAGAGAGACAAATAGAGCTGATGAGAGCAGGAACAAGGAGAACAAAATGCTCTTAACTCCCCTCCTCCAATTTTTGCACCCTTGTCCTCTCTCCTCCTCCTTCACTGCTTCATAATTACCTCTGCTTTGTCAGCTGGTGCGTCACCAAATTCAGTCCTGACAGCAACGAGTACCGGTCGCCATGACACCCTTTTATTTGGAATAGTCACCTTCAAGACCTCTGAGGACGTCCTCCTCCCTCTGCTCTCCTCTGTCTTTCATTAAAGTTTACTTCAACAAAGCCTTTGATGTCTTTTGACAAGGGACGAGAGGACGACCCTTGTTATCTCCCTCAAGTGTTGCCATCAAGTGCTGTCCATTCATTATTTTTCCAGCTGATGCTTAATGAATGAAGCAGTCACACAAACATCACACTGAAGATAACCATATATACGTCCATCCAGTATGATGAAAGGACTTTTTCTTCTAAAATGCAACAAGTTCTTTATAAGAAATTCAGTTAATTAAGGGGCAAGTCACAGTTAAGCTCAAACACTCACTAAAGGAGCGGTCCTTATTTTATTGGAGTTACTTAAATAACAGCAGCAGATAAAACTCAGCCACACCCATTTACTTACACCCTGTATCTGGATACATGACCTGGATGCTAAGTGTAGATGCATGCAAAGCATTTTCTTTCTAACCTTTAGAAATCCTCCAGAACAAACAAAGTATCAGAACTTCTGTGGACCTGAATGCAACTGGATCAGCCAGACCATGCAGCTGGAGGTGGTCGGATCGCTTTGTGATCAGATCTCCGTCATTCTACAAACCTCAAATGTCTAATTATGGTTCTCTGAGCAACGAGGAAGTTGGGGATGTTTAAAGGACAACCAAACCAGGAGCATAGCAGTAGGTGACCTTTAGATGTGCCAGAAAATGTTAAGAAACAAGAGAGAAAATAAGATATATTTATGCAAACCAATCCTGCTATTTCCTTCTCTGTGTGCAGTCACTGTATCCTGCTGAGATCAGTAAGTGTTTTGATATTTTACCCTAACAAGCTGGACTTTGATGCCAGTGTTTCTAGAAAAGGTGTCATTGTTTTTTTGATCTTGAAATTAAACTCAAGACGGATCTCTGCTCCGCTCAGCCTCAGCACACAAAACCAAATTTGACAATATTAAAAGGAATTACAAACCTCCTGTAATACTTTACAGATGAAAGAGCAAATTGCGGTGATTATCCAGCAGGCCGGATGGCTGTAACAGGCCCGAGGAATGCTACACTATCTTATGTGTGTGTGTGTGTGTGTGTGTGTGTGTGTGTGTGTGTGTTGAGTGTTTTTACTTTCATATGGTTTTCATTTGGGGCGGAGGTTTGCATAATTATTCTGGCATCGGTAGCCGTGGTGACAAAGCGGGCTGGTGAGCGCTCCGCTGGGTCTGCGTTCTCACGGCAGTCAGGAATAACCTCGCCTTTCAACGGGAAGCAACATTCTCTTTTATATCAAAACACTGACGACCAATAAACAAAATAGAACCTCATGACATGTCCCCCCCCCCATCTCCTTTCTCTGTTGCAGTGACAGTTTCATGACAGATATTTTTTTTGATTTTCCAAATTTACTGAGCTAATTTTCTGAGAAACATTTCATTTTTCCTTAAACGTACTGAGCAGGGAGATAACCCGAACACCTTTCAGCAGAGACTTTGAAAGTTCTTCTTGAACCATGATGTTGAAATGGCAGAAAATCCCCCCCCCCCCCCCCCCCCAAAAAAAAAAGAAACCTGAATCGCCCCATAAAAACGCCTGTTACTTTCTAATTACAAGTGTGATCCTGTCATTTGACTCTTTAAATGCACCGTCACCAACTGGAGAACATGGACAGCTTTTCTTCTTCTCCTCTTTTTTTCTGAAAACCTTCCATTTTGGAGACACGAGTTGCTGCGCCGATGTCGACGCTAGCAGCTCGACGTAAACAGTTTGAGCCCATACATCAGGCGTACTGTAAATAGAGGAAGTAACACATCATTACCTCCTAGACGAGACAGAGAGAACAGAGACAGTGAACGCACCACACTGACATTCAAACTGCAGTTTGGTGACGTTGAGCTGCTTTCCTGACTAACGTTTGCTCTGAAATTAACTTATATGGAGGCAAATGAGAAAGTACTGACGTAGCTTGTTGCACAACTTGAAGAAAAAGTACATTGGGTATGAGAAATTGCAAATGCAAACTTTCAAATGTCAAAAAACATACTCAAATTAGGCGATAGACTCCTTTCCCCACTGCCAGTAGATGAGGTTGCTTTTCTGTTTCACAAAGGACACACCAGTAAACACTATCACTGTGACAATGTCACAACGGTTACTTCTTTTTCATTTCTGTTACTTTTGTACTCTCCTTTCAAACTCGGTGCAGACTAATTTGGAGCGATGTTTGAGCACCGCTCGGACTGAGACGGGCGGAACTTGTCGCTGAAATGACAAAGAAAGAGCTGGAAAAGGGGCGGAAATTGGTGTGTCCACCGCGGTGTCATGTTTCCATCAGTGCCGACCGGAGCTAGGACCCGTGACTTCTGCGGAGTCATTTGTCCCGGGAATGAATGCCGAATGCAACCTTTCCCGCTGAAGATAAAAGCCAGATGTTAGTTGCTGTTGCTGTTTTTTTGTCCAGTGGGAAAAGGGGCTATACAGTGTTTCCGAGCTTCTTTTTTCTAACACAGATTACCAACGATAAAAGCGGCACTGCCAGTGGTAATCAAAACATTTTAAAACGTCACCTTAAGTTAATCATATTAGTGGTTTCATTTACATTACGGTCATTTAGCAGATGCTTTTATCCAAAGCGACTTACAATTCAGTATCTATCTACACACCGTAGACGCAGCTACGGGAGACATTTTGGGGTCTTAAGTGTCTTGCTCAAGGACACATTGACATGAGACTAGTAGAGCAGGAGATCGAACCGCCGACCCTCTGATCGAAAGGTGGCCCTGCTCTCCACTTAGCCACGGTCACCCGTTTGCAACTAATGGACAGAATAAGCTACTGATGCTTTCATCAGAGCACAGGTGAGATCAACAAGACCAAGAAGAGCTACAGAGAGAAACAAGTCTGTCCATTGGATGCAAATGAAACCAGTAAAAATGATTGTGACTCTTTTTACATTTGCCTTTAGAATGTTAGTTTTTTTTTGTCTTAAATCTGGTTTTGTGAAATATAAAACTATGAACTGAGGCGCACTTGTTTCCTCTCATGTCTTCCCGTGACAGCCAAAGCCACACCAATACACACAATATTGGTTCAGGCAAGTTCCAAATATGAGTGAAGGAGCAGGATAAAACCTCTAGTCTCCTCTCATATTTCCTTGAACAAGCATAACATTTGCCAATGTGATTATTTTGTGTTTGTTTTCACATTAGTCATAGTGTTTCAGGACATTTTCGAGACTTTTGTTTCATTTGAACAGCCAGTGTTGAAAGCTGAACGTAATAAGACATTTTATTGGTTGATTTTAATAAACGAGGTCCTCTTGTGACAAGTACAACAAACTCTAGTAACCAGAAGGGATGAGAAAAGTCAAAATGAGCTGAACTTTATTTTGAAAAACAGAAAATAATGAACTGCTCTGTTTGAAGAAATAGAATAGTTGTGAGCTCACCATGTCTGAGCCACTGGGTGCTGGTCAGGGTGCCCGCCATGCCGCCAGCAAAGCTCCGCCCCCCTGCGTCCCTCCTCTGGCTCAGTGTGGAGATGAAGGTGCCCAAAGACGGAAACGGCTGCTTAGCTCCTCGCCCAAAACCCTGCCGCAGGAAGAGAACATCATCACCACGAGGAGCAGGGAAGAAGAATTCCGGCTGACGAATTGTTTATTATGTGGAAGACATTCTGAGGGACACGAACACTAAACATGTCAAGAAAGCAAAACTTTCAACTGTGTAAAAATGGTTCATAGATATATAAAATATAATTACATACTTTTTTACACACATACGTGTCATGGACAAACCTTATGGCATGGATCCCTAAATGTAGTTTTTCAAATTTCATTGACATAAACTTTGAAGTGCTTTAACGGGTTGTATGTAATGGTTGGAATATAATTTTACAGCTTAATATTGTTACCTTCAATGTCAAAGATGACAATAGTACCGTTATTGTATTACATTCAAAATTAAATCAAATATACAAAACACAATTTAAAAAGTAAATGTGCTGCACTGTACTGCACTGCAATCCATTTTTACTAATCTGCCAAGATATCCACTTATATATATATGTGATAAGCCAAAATATCAATAATACTGACATATGACAATATCATTGATAATTCTAGAAATTAGCAACATTTTGCATTTTATTAATAACAATAAATGAGGCATGGAATGAAAGTATGAACACCAATGTAAATTTGTAAAATTGTTTTGCTCTTTTCTGAAAAAAATAAACAAACACCAAGTAGCTACCATTACTAATATATTCACTAAAGTGACTCTCTGCATTCCTCCGATATTGAGGTTTCTCACCAGAATGGGAACTCCTTAAATCAATCCAGACTTTCAGCTGCATTAACAGACAACGACAATATATAATAATAACTGAACCGATCTATCGAACGTAACATTTACTGAATGTTCGCCTGGGATTAATCACCTTCTGGTCTTTGTAAGCTGCAGAAGAGCCACAAGTGCAAGCAGGGGAGGACGTGAAGAGGGAAGGAGGGATTTACAGGAAGGAGGAGAAAATGGAAATTATACCACAAAAGGAAGAGAGGGAATGAGGTAAGGTGAGGCATAGAAAGGGAGATATGAGAATGAAAGAAATAAAAGAAAAGAAAAAAGGGTGGGGGAATAAATGGGAAGAGAATGAGATGAAGGAAGAGAAAGACGGAAGGAAGGGAGGAGAGCAGGGAGGGGGGATTAAGAGAGGGGAAAGAAAGGAGACTGATGTAGATAAGACAGGAAACAATAAAGATGAGGAATATAAGAAAAAACATGAAGGACTGACGGAGAAGAGAACACGAAGGAGGGGAAGAAAAAACAATGTATAGTATATGGAAAACAGAGCGCATACAGCAGGAAGAGAAAAGGAGGAGGGATGAGAGGTGGAGGATGAGGAGGTGGAAAGATCAACAGATGCACAGCAGCCGCTCCTGACAGCAGCAAAGGCACACACACACACACACACACACACACACACACACACACACACACACACACACACACACACACACACACACACACACACACACACACACACACACACTCCAGCAGTGATGTGTTCATGGGCTGCAGAACAGAAGGAGCAGGAAGACGGTTAATCTGCCGTTCAAAATTAATCAGTTTCCAAAGAAACAAGACCTCAAGGAAGAATCTGAATGAAATCACAGTCATGGCATCAGCACACACACACACACACACACACACACACAAACAAACAAACACGCACACAAACACACACACACACACACACACACACACACACACACACACACACACACACACACACACACACAAACAAACAAACACGCACACAAACACACACACACACACACACACACACACACACACACACACACACAGAGACATAGCACATATTTGGCATCATTTAGAGGCCAAGGCTCTAGATTGAAAGCCTGAGATAGAAGAATGTATGATTTTATACTGAGATGGCCGTGGGATCAAACATGGTGGTTTTAATGGGTATTAAAGGAGACATTTTGGTCTTTAAGTAGGACCAAGCACATACTTTCTATTGTTTCCATGACATTATATTATTTTCTCTCTTGTGCACGGCAACACAGAGAGAGAGAAAACAAAGGGAGGTTTGTCTTCGAAGAAGCAACCTCAGACAGTAACAGTTGTGTTTTCAGAGTTGTGACATAACAATACAAAGAGACGTAAGCCACGCTACACAGACACACATGCATCTCAACAGAAGCTCCATCTGTCTGCAGAGCACTAAGGAGATGCACTAGTGAATGCATGAACACGGGCAGGTTTCATGCAACAGATCTATGGAAATTGTTGAAAAGAACAACATCTGTGAAATCAACACAGAGCTGGGTGGATCTAAAGACAATGAATGAGGAGTTCAGAAAAGGAGCAACATTTACAACTGAGCCACCGGTCCCTTTATTACCACCTAAATGCACAAGATGCTTCTTATTTCTTTCATTTAAATGTGAAATGACTCATCGCACAGGACTCTACGGACGGCAATGTAGGTTGGTCGGTCCACCACCTTCATGCAAACGCCACACCATGAGGTTGACACTTCATGGTTTAAGTGAAAAGCATTGGATGAGCTGCCGTGAGATTAGTTACAGATATCAATGTTACCCTCAGGATGAAGTTCATCCAGCGCCATCGTCAGATCAGATTGTCCAATGCTTTGTTTCACGAGCGAATGTCATTGCGAGCACGTTAGCATGCTGATGTTTAGCATTTTGCTTTAAGTCGCTCTCTAAAGTCGCTTTGCTGAATCCTTGCACCTATGAGGGACGTGTGCAGAGTAACACTCCAGCCACAGAGCAGCCACATCACACTCTTCTCTCTCCTAACTCTTTCATTCATCAACATCACAGCCCCGCCCACACCGGCTGATTGACAAGGCGATCTCTGGGGAAACGTGGAGCACAGACGCCAACGGCGATGACAAACTGAGCAACACACACACAGAGGCTACATCCAAATCAGTCACGGTTTGGTTTTCATTGAGGAAGAATTGGCTGTGGACAAATATTTATTGCAGTTTTTCCTCAAGGAAATAAACACATCTGACAACTATTAACAGTTTTCGCAGCGGTTTCTTTTTTTGGTGTGATTTCACTATCTGTCATCAGAGACAGACAGAACTGCAGCTGATGAACAAGTCTACGTAAACATGACGACCAGGTATTTACTGAGACCAGCAGTCGGTTAAATACGTGTGTTAATAGGGGACCAGATTTTGAGCCGACTCTGGCTCCTCTGCCAGATTTGACTAGATTCGGTTTGGGTCTGCAGATTTTGATTGACCAATCAGCCCTATAGTCAGCAGCACTCGGGCCAGACACGACTCATAGAATTGAACTACGTAGACTTGAGCTGGTTCTGGGGTAATCATTCATCACAAGTCTGGGATGAGTCTGGCAACTGTGTTGTGACAGATTTAGGCCAGCACTGGTCCCTTTGGCTCTCTCTGTGTAAAAGACAGAGAATGAAACCACGAATAGTCACAGAACCAGACTGAGCAAAAATAATCAAGTCGAAATATTGGAAGTCTTGTTTAAGAAAATTGAGTTATTGAGATTCTTTTCAAACCCTGTGGCAACCTCTTGAAACAGCAGCTCTGGTTTAACATCTGTTCAGGTGAAAACTTCAATTCTTCTATTTGTATTGGTCTGCGATACAATGTTGGACCTTTTTTGATCCAACCTTTGAGCCTTGAATCTCCTCAGACCAGCTCACGGGGCCAGAAGACTTCTGAGGAGGAATCAGAGAATCAGTCTGACTGAAGTCCCAGAGAAGCGGCGGGCTGCAGAGGGAGAGCGCACGCAGCCACTTTATTGCATTTCCAGACACAACCAAAGTCGGTCTGAGCAATGACAGACTGTTTATTGGTCAAAAAGCGTCTGATCTGCACATTCCTGCTCCCTGACACTATGGAGATGACATCAACTAGCCAGCCTGTAACCCCGCCAGTCTGCTCCGAAGCGACACCGAGAGCCAAACGTAAAACGCACCGATAAACAGCCCAATACTCGGCTCCCTGCTATGCATTTAAAAAAAGCACTGCTGGAGAGCTGAATATGTCAGGAGTCATTATGTAAGACAGCTGCATCACTTTTTCCACAGGGAGGAAACTACAGTTTTTCTTCAGCTTGCTGTCACTTTATGTCCACTGCATGTTAAAGTTAACGATTCAAAAGATCACCAGCAGAATCAGTTCAACCTGAGATATGTTATCATAGAATGGTTTGGGATTGACTGAGGGACTAACACTTGATTATACATTTGTAATGAAATGCACATAGATGTGACCATGTAGTGCTGTTGAGACCAACTCCCTAATTAAGGAAAATTAGCGAGGTAAAAGTGAAGCATCATTCATTCAGACGTTATGCTGCTGGTATCACACACGGCTAATAATTATTCACCAATCATATTATGGTGCTTTCCCTCAGAAAAATGTATTTGTGATTGAATTGTGCTTCATAATCTCTTTTTATTAATTATGTTTGTTAAAGGATCAATATGTTGCCTTTTGTACCATGCACCATTTCTGCAATTTGTTTAACAATATTTGGATTTATATTCTTAATGTTATTCCTAATTTGAAATAAAGAATAAATAAGAAGTTGCACATTGGATTGAAGTTACTGTTCTTAGTATACTACTACATTTTCAACAAACAGAAAAAAAACATATTTTCTGCCCAACAGAGAGAGCAATTCAGATGAAAATCTTTTTTGTTTTGAATAAATAAGGAGACATGCAGTTTTCTTACAGCAGGAGCGGAGCTGTGGTAAATTGGTGGAAGCCTCTCTCTTTCCCTCTCAACTCCTGACAGCGCAAAATGATCTCCATCCATCCTCTCGGTGTGGAAGAGAGGAAAAAAAATGTTTTTTTTTCCCCTTGGAAAGACTCAGTCCTCTACAGCCTCTGTGTTTCTGCTCCTCACAGGGCCGCACATGTTTTTACCAGAGCCAGTCTGACCCCGAGCTACCCGTCTGTCTGCTCAGTCTGCCCCGTTGTTTCATATAAATCAGGGAGATTCACATCCTTGAACAAACGGAGTGAAGTCTACCTTCGTCGGACAGGTGGGCTCTCTGTTACGCGCACAGCCTGACGCGTAAACGTCTCCAAAAGCTGCACGTAAAGTCTCCGGTGGAAACTGTTACGAGCGTGGCGTTTTGATCGTTTCAAAAGAGTTTGTAAAACACGTTCAGGATGAGCTGCTACCCGCTTCTTCTTCTCCTCCTTCTGTCCCTCTCTGCGTCGTCTGTCGGGGAAGCTGCAACGCTGCGGGCCGGCGCCATGTTTGGAGGAGGAGGAGGCGCCTGGAGAGCAGAGCCTGGAGACGGCAGCGCCACACACACACACACACACACACACACACACACACACACACACACACACACACACACACACACACACACACACACACACACACACACAGAGAGAGAGAGAGAGAGAGAGAGAGAGAGAGAGAGAGAGAGAGAGAGAGAATAACGGGAAATGGGAGCTTTGAATTCACAATAAAAGAGGGAGACTTAAAAAAGAAAGAAATTAAAAATAAAGGGAAAAAAATGTAAACCAAATCTGTTAAAACACAACTGCACTGAAGAAACAAACAAATACAAATAATAATAAGTGCAAGAATACAAATTTCCAAAGGATGGAAGCCCATTCTGCCAAAAAAAAAATAGATGCAATGTTAGGAATTATAACAAATAAAATGTGCAATCAAATGTGGTCAATGAAAAGAAGAAGGACTTTTGACTTCTGTAAAAATTATGAAATGAAAATCTGAATGTAGGCTTCTATCTCTGCCCATGCGGAAAAATATAATAAAAGGATGAGAGGAAGTTAACTATCTTAACTTTACTAGTAAAAACATAATAGTGACATAATGCCATAATAATTGATGACATCAATTCTCCAACTGTAGACATACATATGCAATGTAGAGTAGCCCCCTAGAAGCACAGAAGCACCAGTACAGTAGAAAAGAAAGGTACTGCTGTGGACGATGGCAGCAGCAAAAAACAGACAGACATTCAAAATACATTCAGACCAATTAAATTAACCACATTGCTGTCAGGAAGTAATGAGAATTTCAACAAAAATATCAAAAATGTTTTTGAAGATTACCAACCCTGCCTTTAACCGCACAGCAAGTTATATTATTCCTCCTGTAAATGCGTCAAAAGTTCTCACGAAAAGGCACCGCCACCACAAACCGGGTCGCGTTAAGTTCGGTAATTAGCGGACAGCTAGCGGCTGGTACGACACTAACCTGTCACCCAAAGTAGCCTCACTACGTAAGTTGCATAACTTTAATTAAGCCTTAATATCAGTTAAACAGGTGAGTTATAAATTCACCCTACGTACAGTTGTCATGAACTGAAATTATCAATCGAGAACAAAACCGTTTATTCCTTCATGTCTTCTTCTGCTGTAAAGTTGAGCATTTTAACATGGAGGTCTGTGAGGATTGACTCATGTTTAGAGCCTCAGGTGGCCATTTGATGAATTGCAGATTTTGGCAGTTCCGCGTCGTCTTCATTTGTTAGCCCTGCAGGTTGCCACTTGGTGGTCACAAATGGAGTCCGGCGGCTTCGAAGAGGGCATTAATACGTTTCACTTTCAGTTTACTGTATAAATCTTTCTCATCTTTCCCCAATCCTGTTTCTCTTTGTTTCATTTTGCTGTTACGCCTCCTCCTTGAGTCAGGCTTTTATTTTGACAGTTGTGTGAGGAAGTGCTGTGATTCGTTCTGTCTTGACTGTGGCCCTGCAGACTCTGCGTCACCGCTACAATTTAACTTCTGTCCATAATTAGTGAGCAACAGGATCCGGGCTGCAGGCCAACTCTCACTGAACATTAAGAAACTGAAGGGCTCCTGATGTCGCAGATGTGTGTGTGTGTGTGTGTGTGTGTGTGTGTGTGTGTGTGTGTGTGTGTGTGTGTGTGTGTGTGTGTGTGTGTGTGTGTGCGTGCGTGCGTGTGTGTGTGTGGTTTCTCGGTAAAGTTGAGATCATCTGAACTCTCTCGTCTGGTGTCCTAAAATCAGCTTCAGTGTTTCTGCAGATCCTGGAAAAGCCTTGAGGACAGATTTAGATCTGATATTCTTGTAATGACAGCTTTCCTTTTGTGTTGTTCTGTTTTATTTTAAGGCCAATAGCAAGTTTAATACAAGGATTGAAAACGTTAGAAAGGCCTCAGCAACTTACCGTAATCAACTAGAATGGCTTCTTTTGTACAACGAGGAGCACAATGGAAACATGCAACATCTGTCGTGTCTTTGTCAAAAGTGTCTTTTTGCTTTTGTGACAAGCAGATTGCCGCTGAAAGAAAAAGCTGTTTTGTTTTTTTGTAGCAAAACAAACCCTCATTTATTCTTTTTAGAAAAAATTGTAAGCATCAGCTTTTTCTAAAATTGGTCCGGTCCAGCCGTCAGGTTGAGCTCTGTTTGTTTTTGCAGCTCAGACTGTTCTGCAGCAGTCGGTCCGTGTGGTGTGTTACTGTAACAGCAGATGTGTTTTGCTTCACTTTTTATGGCGTCTGGGCCTCAAACTCTCAGTCCAGCCTCTCTGCGGTCCTGTGCACCTGATGTGGAAACACAAAGCCTGCTGGGACGCTTTGGCACGTCGTTTAATACACAGCACTTCAATTCTGTAGTGAACGCTCTTATCGTGTTGATGTTTTACAGTTCGGTTATTTCGATTATTCCTTTCCCTATATGAAAACAGAGCTGGGATTCAAACCTGCGTGTTCATCGTTTAATCCCGGAGGATCGCGGCACCAGGCACTGTTGCATTATGGGCGTCTTATGTAAGAGCAGATGGGCCGCGGCTGACTCATGGATTTATGGGCTGTGGGCTTCTTCTGCAAACACGTCCAGGATGCCTCACAAGAGCCGGGGAACCAGTGCATGAGTCAGGAGGTGAATAAATAAATAGGTGAATGAATGAACGAGTGAATGAATGACTAAGTGGCCGAGAGGCCGACCGAAGAATTGCTTATTTGATTTTCGGCTTTGACACATGTACAGTGTGTACTTGATGTATTCCAACTGAGAACATTTCAGCAACCTTGCAACAGAGACCGGAAGGTTGTTGATTAACTTATCTTGGCCCTGAGCAAGGCATTAATTCTCCACAAACCCCTCCAGGGGCACAATATTGGGGTTGACCTCTGACCTCCATGAAGGAAAGCAAATTGTAGCTCTGTCCGATTTTAAAAGATAAAAGATCTCCTCCCCAAACAAAACAATCCTCAAACAATTCAACTCTCACCAGAACAGCCTCCACATTTTTTGGGGGGCGTTTTTTTAATACCTTTTTTCTGCAGAGAGGATTACTTTCAGAGATCGTTTATTTTGACGTCAGTTTACAAGTAGGAGCTCTGACTTTGAGTGGCATTACATTGTCCTTTTTCTAGTAGGAAATCAGAAATGTTCAAGGTCCGAATTTGTATGGAGCGCAGCATTACACCAGTGCAGTAAGCTGCTCCTCGGTGATTTATGATTAGTGCTCAATACAGAAATAGAGCTGCAACTAACAATTATTTTCATTGGCAATTAATCATTTATTTTCTCCTTTAAGTTGTTGGTGAAAATCCTTGATCAGTGTTTTTGAAAAGCTCAGGGACGACGTCCTCAAATGTCTTGAATTGTCCACAGCTGAAAAGTGGAGAGTGCAGGTAGATAACGTCCACCGGCTGTCAGAATGCATTTGATGCCGTTTCCTCCTCACGTCTGTGACAGTGAGTGTTCTTAGACTGAACCGAACAGTAGTTGGGACGACTATAGGACCAGTTGGCAAAGAGGAAACTCTGCAGTATTTTTAACCCACACAAGCATCAAAGCTGCTGACCTACACAACTTTTTTAAAGTCTGGGCACTCCTGGAGAAAATTGCCGTAGAGAAAAAAGAAAAGAAAAACAGAACCCTGCCTCCGGGTTTTCCACCCAGATCCTAAAGAAGGTCCTGTCCAAGAAAAGTTAATGTAATCCTTGTAACAGGACGGACACCACCACTGTCTCTTCTCTGGAGAAAAACACATTTATTTGACAAAGTCACAAGTGATAAGGATGAAAACACAATAAAGACAATAGCTATATTTCCATTGTGGTCCTCTGTGGAAAGGGTACAATACATCTTCAGTTTCTGCTGCACAGAAAAAATATTGAATAATAACAGATGTAATTAATTACTTTAAACATTTTGTTTAATTTCTTCTGACGCCAGTAAGAAGTCTAGATGTCAAGATTTAAACTGGCCTAAATTTATGTGAAAAGTGAAAGAAAAGTAATTTAGGTTACATTTAACTTAACAAAGATGTCAAAACCTCTATTGACCTACAAACCACCTGATAAGAGGGAAATGAGCTGAGCGGCCTCCTGCTGTAAACTTCACGTGAGACCTTCAGTCACTTTATTTCAATCCTTTTTTTTACCATAAGAAAGCTCGAGCACAGATGCATGCAGGGAGATCCTCTGTGCGAGAGAGCTTTAATGCAGAAAACACGAACAAGTGAATGAAACACATGCTGTGTGTCACATTTAGAAGGGGGAAAAAATGCTGAATAGAACATGAGCAAATTGAGTAACACATTTACTTTTAAAACATCTGTGTGGTCTGTCCATCCATTGTGATCTCTGTCCGTTTGCACTGATGTGGGAGAGGCATCAGTAGTCAGGAGGAATATTTGGTTTGATTCATAGCAACGCCTCAAACTGTGGGAGAGAGAGAGAGGGAGAGAGAGAGAGAGAGAGAGAGAGAGAGAGAGAGAGAGAGAGAGAGAGAGAGAGCAGAACATCTGGGAGGGAGAAGCAGAATCTTCTTTTCAGACCGCTTGGCAGCAATACACACACGCCTTTCCTCAAGAACCAGAGTGGAGAGGGAGAGAGGTTACTTTAGTTCAACTGAGAGCCAGAGACAGAGAGTGTGTGCACATGCATACGTGTGTGTGTGTGTGTGTGTGTATGAGAGGGAGAGAGAGAGAGAGAGAGAGAGAGAGAGAGAAGAGGAGGAGGAGGGTGAATGGTGCACACATTTCCTGCACTTGAGGGTGTGTTTCTGTATCCGTTCAGAACATTTCAGTACACAAGCGTCTGAGCAGCACTAAAGGAATGAAGAGCAGAAAAAAAGTAAAACAAGGGAAAAATATTTACAAAATGTATGTATGAAAAGAAAAAAACAAACACACAACAAGCAAGTAGCTGTAAAGCGACAGGAAAAAGGCTGCTGGAATAATGCAAGGCGGGACATGTGTGGGAAAACCCATTAATAAAGGAAAATCTTTGCATGATTTTTTTTTCCTGTGAATGTCCCATTTTTTTTCTATTCTTCTTCTTTGTCTAAGTAATTAAACTTTAATACAAATAACTTGTCATGGCTTCTCTCACCACAAGAGGCCGCCGTTTACCCATGATTCACAGGGTCTCCATTCTTTTTCTTTTCAGTTATCACAGCAATTGTCATACAGTTCTCACTGGGACCAGAAGCTGCAATATGACTGTTTATCAATGAGACTATTCTCAATCTCTCCCTGTGGTTTTAAACCATTTTCGTGTCAAGGACCCCGGAATTAATACACATTAGCGCCCCAATTTGATAAGATTTCACTTCAGGGACCTCCAGTTGAAAACGTTTTTGTCTGTCAGATATAATTGTTTCAAAAGCTTCAAGGTTGTTTATTGTAAAGTATTCAGAAGTTCAAAGTCTCCAGTGTGTTTGGGTGAGTAAAGTCCATTTTAAGATTGTAACCAAACACATACAATTGAATTGTATGTGTTTGTCAGTGTAGCTCACCTGCTGCTGTTTGTTTCAGATAAAGGTTTTCAATAGATATGTCTATGTTTGTCTGGATTCATTTGTCATGTGTTTGTCTGTGTGTGTGTGTGTGTGTGTGTGTGTGTGTGTGTGTGTGTGTGTGTGTGTGTGTGTGTGTGTGTATGTTTTTAGAACTTGTGTGGACATAAATCGTTCACACAGTGACATTGTGGGGACTCTCCTTCCTTATGGGGACAAAATGCATGTCCCACTAAAGTAAAGCATTAAATTAAAGGGTGAAGACTTTGTTCTGAGGTTGGGTAAGAATAAAGTAAGGTTTAGGTAAAGGTATCAGTTCTGGTTTGGGTAACACTCCAGGAAATTGATTTAAGTCAATGTAATGTCCCCAAAAGTCATGAAAACGTGAATATGTGTACGTGAAGGTGTGGTTTCATGACTTGTGTGGACATAAATCTGTTTACACAGTCACATTGTGGGGACTTTCCTTCCTTATGGGGACGAAATGCACGTCCCACTAAAGTAAATCATTTAATTTTAGGGTAAAAACGTAATTTAAGGTTAGGTTAGGTTTAGATTTAGGTTTAGGTTATGGATTAGGATTAGGAATAGGGTGATAGCGGTTATGATTAGCGTAAATCTCCAGAAAATGTATATAACTCAATGTAATGTCCCCAAAAGTCATGAAAACATGAATGTGTGTGTGCTCTTGTCTTTATGAGAACCAGTTTGAGTTTTGACTTTGAGGCTTTTAGAAATAAGAAATTAGGATATTAGGGTTAAGGTTAGTGTGTCAACTAGGATCCTCCAGAGTACAGTAGAACAAAATGTGCATGTGTGTGTGTTCTTGTTAGTGTCTCTGCCTGTCCCTCAGACATTTACTGCCTCACATTACCACCTATTTACAGCCTCCTGCTGCTGTAGAAATATGATCTAATTAATCACACACATCAAACTGCTCTAATGTTGGAGTCCAGTGTTTGTGTTTGTGTGTGTGTGTGTGTGTGTGTGTGTGTGTGTGTGTGTGTGTGTGTGTGTGTGTGTGTGTGTGTGTGTGTGTGATGCACCTGCTGTGCCATCTGTGAGACTGTGCTGTAAACACCAACCCATGTTTGATTCAGACTAATATTAGGTGTGATTTGTAATCATTGGTACAATAAATGAGAAAACAATGAGACTAAGGGTCTGTCACTGGTGTCCTTATAAGTCCCCCACAAAGAATGAGATCAGCAGAATGCACACTAGACTCCTCATCTTCACTATTATCACAAACAAAAGTCTTGACAACAATTTCTCTTTGCCTCAAAAACTAAAATCAGTAACTGTTACACTTCACTTTGTAATAAATTGCAAACTTGTTGAGTGATGTGAGCTAAAGTTATACATGAACACACGTCCATACATCCTTCTGACAATCAAACCTTACTATTGGCTGTGTTTGGAATCACATACTAACGTACCAGTATGACGTAAAATTAAGTAGTGCGTTCACATTGCATAGTCTGTGGATTTATATAAGAAATGCCAGGATGTATACTAGATTATCCAGAACTTCTACGTATGAGACGTGAGTTTACCGGACATACTCAACTGCCCCACAAAGCATTGCATCTCTTTAGACTGAGTAATGGCAGGCTGGCCAGGCTGAAAGCTGGTAGTCACTTAATTAAGTTTT